>NC_092413.1:203749600-203939600 GCF_040894005.1 Engystomops pustulosus | reverse complement strand
CATGGAAACTGATTTCCTGTCATATTACAGTGATGCTGAAGCAGCACTGTGGCTCAGTGGTTAGCATTACAGCCTTGCAGCGCTGGGGACCTCGGTTCAAGTCCCAGAGTCAACATCTGCAAAGAGTTTGTATGTTCTCTCCGTGTTTGGGTGGGTTTCCTCTGGGTCCTCCAGTTTCCTCCCACACTCCAAAACATATCAGTAGGTTGATTAGATTGTGAGCCCCATTGGGGACAGGGAATGATGTGGTAAAACTATGTGCAGCGCTGTGTAATCTGCATGTGCTATATAAATAAAGAGTTATTATAAATAACGTAATTATTAAAAAGCAACTCTCCGACGTAGGTCTACGTATAACATCGGTGCTTTCCAACCTCTTCCAAAACTCCCATCTCTGATAGTAGCAGGGGACTTATGTGATTTGTCCAGCAGGGAATATTTATAGACAAGAGCAAGACAAAATTTCATAGTTAATTTATTATTTTAAGACATCACCCGATTGGAAGCTTCCTGTAGCTCCTCCCAGTCTCTACTTCCTGTTCCTACTAACAACACAGGAAATGCATTTAAAAATCCCTAACGAAAAATTGGCCAGTGATTTGCTGGGTTGTACTTCCTGTGTGGTGAGAGGGAACAGGAAGTAGAGACTTATGAAGGGTTTGGAAAGCATCATCAATACTATGATACGTCAAAACTGTGAAACTCTCAGTTTAACCCAAAAAATCCTTTGTGCCACATGATATAATAGTTGCTCCTGTATGTGTCATCCTACTAAATTTCAGTGACAAACACCAGCATTGATATGTCCATGTCATCAGTAGTGGGTGAGAGCTATCACGTACACGGCACAATCAACATCCCAAAACAGCCAGGATTAAAGTTAATCCCCAAGTCATTTAGGTTGTAGATTTCTAAAGAGTGTGAAAGAAAGATGGCCTCCTCCCTCTGTCACCACATTGGAAGCCCCAAGATAAGATTCCTGGTTGTCAATGAGTAATCATGGCAGTTTGGGAATAACAGAGGCCTGCTGTCAGTAACTGTAGTAACTATTAAAGGGTTTGGCCACTCTTTTTGTTAAAATTGCCCGTGTGCCTTTACTGCCTTGTGGCAGTTCCTGAATGTTTATCAAGTGATTCAGCAGTCCTGCTAATTACTTTTGTACTGTGTGCAGACCCTTCCTGTTTCTTTCTTTACATCTCTTAGCTCTGCTGAATAGGAGGAGCTGTAGCAGGAGAGTATGAGTCATCCTGCTTCCTCCCCTCTTTTGTTCTCTGGAAGAGGGCGAACTGTGAGAAGAGAGACACAGTGGGAGATGCCATAAATACGGCTCATAGCAGTGAGAGAGAAGAAGTTGTGTATATATACGGAGGGAAGCATGGTGAGAATATGGAAAGGCTGAAGCTCTCAAAGGAGGCAAAAGACACAGGTACATATACATGCAGAGACATATCTAATGGTGAGTTTTACGGAAACGTGGCCAACCCCTTTAAGCCTTATTTAAGGGAGGATCTCATGAATTGCATGTCACTGTTACAGTAGTATTACATTTGTATATGTAATTTACTATAGAATCGATCTAATTAAGTTTTTTGTTGTTTTAAAAAAAGTGGGGCTCAAAACATAAAAAATACAAAAAATGTCAACTAAATACACACTTTCGCAAAATGAATAAGGCTCCAAATTTGCAAAAAGTCCTTTTTCAGAATTAAACATTTGTCACCATTCATCTAACAAGGTTTGAAGGCTTTTTAGGCTACGTTCTTAACTAGACTGTTCTGCATCATATTTAATGGAATCTTCTAGTACCTGTCGATGTCCATATTTTATTTTTAAGTCCATTATTTTACACTTTGGGGGCTTCGAATATTTTTAGTTTAGGGGCAAAAAAGGGTCTTTTTTTAGAAGTCTAGGTTCATCTTGATACAGTTGATAAAATATCTTGTCCTGGCTTGCCTCGGACAACTTGTCGACGGTAATGAGGTCTTCTCTGACCTCTAACCTTTGTAAATTTTCCATTATGGTTAGATGGACAAGACTCTACATCCGTCCCCTTCCTCGGCTCTCATCTCTCTCCCGTGAGGGCTCTCAGGTCTCGTCAGGACCCTCTCCTCATACTACACCAGATGTGAGTGCTACCTTAGCACCTCCTGTAGCTCTGGACCTCAGAATTGACCAGGTCTATTGTAGAATATACGTTGCTTGTTCTCTCTCTTTTGAGAGCTCTATGATTTTTAACTTCCAGAGCGAGGGTATTCAAAGCCTGAGATATTTACTTTGGACTGGTTCTGGGCCGCGGAGCTGTACCAAATATCAGTAATAACATTGGGATTACATCAGTGGTGTCTGCTGTTTGCTTTGGAGCGGGAGCCCTCTATGTTACAAGTGAAGACTTGTTGTAGTATCTTTCACACTCCATCCAGAGCCTCTCACATCGTCTTTTTCATCGCCTCCACTACTACTTCCACATAAACACTGACCTCAATCCCATCGGCTTCGTATAGGGAGCCATCAAGTCTTCCTTGTAGCACCATCTGTCTTGGCCCTGTCTTCTGGTGGAATGTGAAAGTCGTAGAACTGAGGACACTTACATTATGTTACAGATCCCATACATTTTCTGGCTTTTTATTTACTGAAGTTTCTTCATTTTTGTTCTCATTCACATTACTGGGTCGTACAGTGATTAGTATGACAAGTCTTTGCAGAATCAAGATTTTTTTTAAACATTATTTGTGTGGTAGTCATGCATTTAGCTCTAGTTGTATAGTGTAAAATGAAAAAAATCTACTATTTATAATAAAAAAGGACAACAATAAAACTTTGGCCTAGGAATCTAGGCCTACATTACTTAGCAAGTTAAGGATGATGTTCTCAGTGGGTTGAATTAATTCATAGTCAAGTCACAAGATGAAATATGATATAAGTCAGTATATATACAGGGGATGATTACAGATTTCTTTTCCTTAAAGCGGTATTCCCATCTGGGCATTCACATTTAATTAAATCCATTTGCCATATGTAAACATTTCTTCAATTGGATGTTAATAAAACAAATATATACCTGTGCGAAGATAATTTCTCATAAATGTTTCCATACTGTCCCTTAGAAACGAAATGGCTTACTTGGATACGACCACCTCATATTTTGGAAGAAGTGGCCTGACATGCGCTATTGAGTCCTGCCTGACCACCTGGATTCAGCGATCATTACTACAGGGCGGCTGCGGGACACGCAGTAACTCCCAGACATTTCATATACAAAAACCTTTTGTTTCTTTGTGCAATCCCTCCTGCAGAGGTGGTCGTATCCAAGGACACACTCCTGTTCCTAAGAGACCATTTATAAGAAATTATCCTCACACAGGTAATTTTCTTTAATAACATCTAATTGAAGAAATGTTTATGTATGGCAGATTAATAAAACTGAATGTGAATGCTTAGACGAGAGAATACCCCTTTAAGGCTGTGTTCACACATCGCATTTACACTGTGTTTTGAAACACAGTACAACAGCTGAGGAGATTTGCCTAATCACATTGCTTTTAACATTTGAGTTTACAAAACATAAAGTTAACACAGTGTTGAAGTTTGTGTTATGGTAGTATAATGTTTACATTAGTTACCACTTTGGGGGTCTTATATCTTTATTTTTCTTCTTTTTTCTGTCTTTTTTGTTACTTTTTTTGCCATTTCTGCACCTTTTTGGGGACTTTTTGAGATGTGCACTAAAGTTCGTTAGTTTACCGGCAGTAAGACAACGTTACCTCCTATTCCAGATAGAATGTCTCGAATGACATATATCAATTCAAATTGTCTAAAATTTGCAACATTTTTTAGTGCAAAGAACTCTAGAGGAACACGTAGAAAGTCTACAGAAGTGACTTTTTTGAGACATTTGTAACAAATGTTGCAAAAAGATATCTGAAAAAAAGTGAGATTGATAAATGACCAAAGTAGCAGATGGAAAAAAAAGAGACAATAACTAGCCAAAACAAACAGAGATAAGATAAATGACCCCCTTTGTGTTAACATTGCGTTTTGTAAGAGCAAATGTTAATAGCAATTTAATTAGGCAAATTTCCTCTCCTCAGCTCTTGGATTGCGTTTCAAAACACAATGCAAACGCCTCTCCATTGACTTATTCACCTCTCCCATCAGGAGCTACTTGTATGTCACAAAACCTGACACTGCTCTGAACTGGGACAATGGAGGCGGGGAAAATGGAGGCGGGGACAATGGAGGCGGCCATTTTGGTTTAGACCCAATAGGTGAGGTAAATAAAGCAATGGAGGGCCTCAGAGGAGAATGAAGGTGCTGGTTAAGTTGACATATTTACTATATAGTTACATTTGGTTTTCTGGGCTGAGGGCCACTTTAACTCAAAATTCTATAACTACATAAATGTCTGGCTTCGGTCGCTATAAATTTACATATCACATTAAACATGACATTTTCTTTAAAAAAATTGAGAAACATCTGTAGAAAATCGTCTCTATTAGACACATCCAGTTATGAAAACATACCAGCCTTGGGCTGTAATGGTCTACAGAACTTTTCTAGGTTTGTAAGTTCACCGACCTGATAACATAATACGGCCTGTGATATGTCATGTCAACCAAACTCACTGTAAGAGGTGCCTCGCACTAATAAATAATTTTTGAGTTTCAGGATCTGTATGAGGTCATTTCTGGTTATTTTTGGAATGTTTTTAGAGTGTATTTGTAGGATGGATTTTAGGGCTGACCTTCATAACGTAAAGGAACATTAATCATTTCCTGCACAAAATTTCTCTAAATATAGTATATAGTAAGAAGCCCCATAGGAACACCTTACAACCTGATTATAAAAGAGTCTTCATATAAAATAATGTCTTGAATGTCTACTTGGTGAAAACCTTTTAAAAGGTTACGTCACAAAATGGTCATCACTACAGCCCGCACTAGGCAGTTTCTGGCTTATATGATAGATATTGATGTTCTATCCATGGGGTAGTTAATCAATTCCAAATTGGTGCAGGTTCACTTATTGAGGTTAATCAGCATCTCTCCTCTCCCATACACTGATACACAGCCTGTGTGATTCTCCTCTTACACCATGCAGATTGTACCTTGGCATATCTCCTCTCTCTGTACACTGATACACAGTCTGTGTGATTCTCCTCTTGCACTATGCAGATTGTACCTTGGCATCTCTCCTCTCTCTGTACACTGATACACAGTCTGTGTAATTCTCATCTTTTACTATGCAGATTCTACCTTGGCATCTCTCCTCTCTCTGTACACTGATACACAGTCTGTGTGATTCTCCTCTTGTACTATGCAGATAGTACCTTGGCATCTCTCCTCTCTCTGTACACTGATACACAGTCTGTGTGATTCTCCTCTTGTACTATGCAGATTGTACCTTGGCATCTCTCCTCTCTCTGTACACTGATACACAGTCTGTGTAATTCTCATCTTTTACTATGCAGATTCTACCTTGGCATCTCTCCTCTCTCTGTACACTGATACACAGTCTGTGTGATTCTCCTCTTGTACTATGCAGATAGTACCTTGGCATCTCTCCTCTCTCTGTACACTGATACACAGTCTGTGTGATTCTCCTCTTGCACTATGCAGATTATACCTTGGCATCTCTCCTCTCTCTGTACACTGATACACAGCCTGCGTGATTCTCCTCCTACACTATGCATATTGTACCTTGGCATCTCTCCTCTCTCTGTACACTGATACACAGTCTGTGTGATTCTCCTCTTGTACTATGCAGATTGTACCTTGGCATCTCTCCTCTCTCATACACTGATACACAGTCTGTGTGATTCTCCTCTTGCACTATGCAGATTGTACCTTGGCATCTCTCCTCTCTCATACACTGATACACAGCCTGTGTGATTCTCCTCTTACACTATGCAGATTGTACCTTGGCATCTCTCCTCTCTCTGTACACTGATACACAGCCTGTGTGATTCTCCTCTTACACTATGCAGATTGTACCTTGGCATGTCTCCTCTCTCTGTACACTGATACACAGTCTGTGTGATTATCCTCTTGTGCTGCTCAGATTCTACTGCATCTCTCCTCTCTCTGTACACTGAAACACAGCCGGTGTGATTCTCCTCTTGTACTATGCAGATACTACCTTGGCATCTCTCCTCTCTCTGTACACTGATACACAGTCTGTGTGATTCTCCTCTTACACTATGCAGATTGTACCTTCGCATCTCTCCTCTCTCTGTACACTGATACACAGTCTGTGTGATTCTCCTCTTGCACTATGCAGATTGTACCTTCGCATCTCTCCTCTCTCTGTACACTGATACACAGTCTGTGTGATTCTCCTCTTGCACTATGCAGATTGTACCTTCGCATTTCTCCTCTCTCTGTACACTGATACACAGCCTGTGTGATTTTCCTCTTACACTATGCAGATTGTACCTTGGCATCTCTCCTCTCTCTGTACACTGATACACAGCCTATGTGATTCTCCTCTTGCACTCTGCAGATTTTACCTTGGCATCTCTCCTCTCTCGGTACACTGATACACAGCCTGTGTGATTCTCCTCTTGCACTATGCAGATTGTACCTTGGCATCTCTCCTCTCCCATACACTGATACACAGTCTGTGTGATTCTTCTCTTACACTATGCAGATTATACCTTGGCATCTCTCCTCTCTCTATACACTGATACACAGCCTGTGTGATTCTCCTCTTGCACTATGCAGATTGTACCTTGGCATCTCTCCTCTCTCTGTACACTGATACACAGCCTGTGTGATTCTCCTCTTACACTATGCAGATTATACCTTGGCATCTCTCCTCTCTCTGTACACTGATACACAGCCTGTGTGATTCTCCTCTTGCACTATGCAGATTGTACCTTGGCATCACTCCTCTCTCTGTACACTGATACACAGCCGGTGTGATTCTCCTCTTGCACTATGCAGATTGTACCTTGGCATCTCTCCTCTCTCTGTACACTGATACACAGCCTGTGTGATTTTCATCTTACACTATGCAGATTGTACCTTGGCATCTCTCCTCTCTCTGTACACTGATACACAGTCTGTGTGATTCTCCTCTTGCACTATGCAGATTGAACCTTGGCATCTCTCCTCTCTCTGTACACTGATACACAGCCTGTGTGATTCTCCTCTTGCACTATGTAGATTGTACCTTGGCATCTCTCCTCTCTCTGTACACTGATACACAGTCTGTGTGATTCTCCTCTTACACTATGCAGATTGTACCTTGGCATCTCTCCTCTCCCATACACTGATACACAGTCTGTGTGATTCTCCTCTTGCACTATGCAGATTCTACCTTGGCATCTCTCCTTTCTCATACACTGATACACAGCCTGTGTGATTCTCCTCTTACACTATGCAGATTGTACCTTGGCATCTCTCCTCTCTCTGTACACTGATACACAGCCTGTATGATTCTCCTCTTGCACTATGCAGATTGTATCTTGGCATCTCTTCTCTCCCATACACTGATACACAGCCTGTGTGATTCTCCTCTTGCACTATGCAGATACTACCTTGGCAACTCTCCTCTCCCATACACTGATACACAGTCTGTGTGTTTCTCCTCTTGCACTATGCAGATTCTACCTTGGCATCTCTCCTCTCTCATACACTGATACACAGCCGGTGTGATTCTCCTCTTGCACTATGCAGATTGCACCTTGGCATCTCTCCTCCCTCATACACTGATACACAGTCTGTGTGATTCTCCTCTTACACTATGCAGATTGTACCTAGGCATCTCTCCTCTCTCATACACTGATACACAGCCGGTGTGATTCTCCTCTTGCACTACGCAGATTGCACCTTGGCATCTCTCCTCTCTCATACACTGATACACAGCCTGCGTGATTCTCCTCCTACACTATGCAGATACTACCTTGGCATCTCTCCTCTCTCTGTACACTGATACACAGTCTGTGTGATTCTCCTCTTGCACTATGCAGATTGAACATTGGCATCTCTCCTCTCCCATACACTGATACACAGTCTGTGTGATTCTCCTCTTGCACTATGCAGATTGTACCTTGGCATCTCTCCTCTCTCTGTACACTGATACACAGCCTGTGTGATTCTCCTCTTACACTATGCAGATTGTACCTTGGCATCTCTCCTCTCTCTGTACACTGATACACAGCCTGTATGATTCTCCTCTTGCACTATGCAGATTGTATCTTGGCATCTCTCCTCTCCCATACACTGATACACAGCCTGTGTGATTCTCCTCTTGCACTATGCAGATACTACCTTGGCAACTCTCCTCTCCCATACACTGATACACAGTCTGTGTGATTCTCCTCTTGCACTATGCAGATTCTACCTTGGCATCTCTCCTCTCTCATACACTGATACACAGCCGGTGTGATTCTCCTCTTGCACTATGCAGATTGCACCTTGGCATCTCTCCTCCCTCATACACTGATACACAGTCTGTGTGATTCTCCTCTTACACTATGCAGATTGTACCTAGGCATCTCTCCTCTCTCATACACTGATACACAGCCGGTGTGATTCTCCTCCTCTCTGTACACTGATACACAGTCTGTGTGATTCTCCTCTTGCACTATGCAGATTGAACATTGGCATCTCTCCTCTCCCATACACTCTCCTCTCCTCTTACACTATGCAGATTGTACCTAGGCATCTCTCCTCTCTCATACACTGATACACAGCCGGTGTGATTCTCCTCCTCTCTGTACACTGATACACAGTCTGTGTGATTCTCCTCTTGCACTATGCAGATTGAACATTGGCATCTCTCCTCTCCCATACACTGATACACAGTCTGTGTGATTCTCCTCTTGCACTATGCAGATTGTACCTTGGCATCTCTCCTCTCTCTGGACACTGATACACAGCCTGTGTGATTATCCTCTTACACTATGCAGATTGTACCTTGTCATCTCTCCTCTCTATGTACACTGATACCCAGTCTGTGTGATTCTCCTCTTGTACTATGCAGATACTACCTTGGCATCTCTCCTCTCTCATACACTGATACACAGCCTGTGTGATTCTCCTCTTGTACTATGCAGATACTACCTTGGCATCTCTCCTCTCTCATACACTGATACACAGCCTGTGTGATTCTCCTCTTGTACTATGCAGATACTACCTTGGCATCTCTCCTCTCCCATACACTGATACACAGTCTGTGTGATTCTCCTCTTGCACTATGCAGATTGTACCTTGGCATCTCTCCTCTCTCTGTACACTGATACACAGTCTGTGTGATTATCCTCTTGCACTATGCATATTGTACCTTGGCATCTCTCTTCTCTCTGTACACTGATACACAGCCTGTGTGATTCACCTCTTGTACTATGCAGATACTACCTTGGCATCTCTCCTCTCTCTGTACACTGATACACAGCCTGTGTGATTCTCCTCTTGTACTATGCAGATTGTACCTTGGCATCTCTCCTCTCTCTGTACACTGATACACAGCCTGTGTGATTCTCCTCTTGCACTATGCAGATTGTACCTTGGCATCTCTCCTCTCTCTGTACACTGATACACAGTCTGTGTGATTCTCCTCTTGTACTATGCAGATTCTACCTTGGCATCTCTCCTCTCCCATACACTGATACACAGTCTGTGTGATTCTCCTCTTGCACTATGCAGATTCTACCTTGGCATCTCTCCTCTCTCTGTACACTGATACACAGTCTGTGTGATTCTCCTCTGGTACTATGCAGATTCTACCTTGGCATCTCTCTTCTCTCTGTACCCTGATACACAGCCCAAATTGTGCGCCCAAAAAAGGTACATTTTTTGTGTGCCGGAAAAGAACCAACATTGTGGTGCCGACCCTCTACAAATATGGTGCAAAAGTAACGCAAAAAAAAATGCGAATTTTCTGTTTGCAAGTCAATAATAAATGTCCCCTCCGGGCCCTCTTTTCTGTCAAATACCGAATTTGCCTTAGTCTTTACAATCTCCTGACCCTCTTTACTGGTAATACTAAGAGAAAAGAGAGGCAGATGTGAGGGAGCTGGCCAGCCAGGAGAAGCTTGCTGTTGGATCTTGTCGGAAGCAGCAGCAGCACAGCCAGGCATGTCATGGGGTTACACAGACTTTACAACATTACAGTGGCAGAATGTATGTGATAAAATTCTTTTTAGAAAGTATCTAAATGATGTATTCAAGCCAATTAACAATAAAAAAAAAACCTGTGTAATTGTGTCCAGTGACTGTCGCTACTGTGTTTGACATATAGTGCTGTTGGATATACTGCTGTTGGCTGTTGGATCTTTCCCCGGAGACTGCTTTTTTTCCCGGAGCTATTTTATCTTATCAAACCTGATAACTTTGTATGTCAGCACCTCCACAAGATGGATTTGACCAATGAGTATACAGGTCCGTAGCCAGAAACATATGTTATGTACTATGTTGTTTGATAGCCAGAAAGCTTATTTGGTCTAGGCTCATTGATCAAGTGTGCAGGTGGTCAAAAAATCCGAAAATCTGTACCACCCGAGGATTGTCAGGGAATAGTGCGATTAAAGAATAACTTCATATTAAACTACCAAAAAGAGTGTAGAGGCATCATATTATGTACCACCCAGCCCATCACAAACACATACACAGCAACCAATCAAATTACCATATATACTAGAGTATAAGCCTAGTTTTTCAGCACGAAAAAATGTGCTGAAAACCCAAACTCGACTTATACTCGAGTAAAAAAAATATGTTTTACCAGGTTTTTGTGGTAAAATTAGTGGCCTCAGGTTATACCTGGGTCGGCTTATACTCGAGTATATACGGTACAACATTTCCATATTGGAAACTTCTGGACTCAAATGGTAAGAACCAATGTGAATAGAAAAAAAGGAAGAGGTAGAAGAAGAAACCACCAAACACACTGACCACGCCATGCACTCCATAATGTAATAAAACGCACAAAAAAGGCCAAAAAAGGCATTTTGGCATTGTCCTGCATGTCACAAGCTTTAATAGCAAATTTAACGGGCTTTTCCCACCAACCAAAGTTAGGCGCTAGAGATGAATGGAGCAGAACAGTCATGAGTGGCCGTCTGCTCCCTTAATCTCCGGGAGTGACGAGGGGTCCGACTGAGGTACCTGGGACCCCATCGGACTCTTCATTCTTGTGATCTGCGGGGGTCTCATCACTGAGACCCCCACATATCAGCAAGTTAGGATCTATCCTGTGGGAAAACCACTTTAACTTGATTGTTGAGCTTCCCTGAGGGTGGAGTCACACTGAAGCGCAATATAATAGCTGTGGAGAGATTTTCATAATGGTATTTTGTTTGCATGTTAACACAATATAGGTGCCCTACATTATGTTAACATGATACCATTTAGGCAATTTACATTGTGTTAACAAGTAAACCAGGGGCGATCTACAGGGGTAGCAACCACAGCAGCTGCTACTGGGCCTGAAGTGTCAGGGGGCCAAGCCACCCGACCTGCCTCACTAAAAAATATGCAGCATTAGAATGTCGACCATTATATACATATTATGCTGCACATTGTACAATATACACTCACCGGCCACTTTATTAGGTACACTATGCTAGTAACGGGTTGGACCCCCTTTTGCCTTCAGAATTGCCTCAATTCTTCGTGGCATAGATACAACAAGGTGCTGGAAGCTCCTCAGAGATTTTGGTCCATATTGACATGATGGCATCACACAGTTGCCGCAGATTTGTCGGCTGCACATCCATGATGGATTGAGATTGAGATCTGGTGACTGTGGAGGCCATTTGTGTCCAGTGACCTCATTGTCATGTTCAAGAAACCAGTCTGAGATGATTCCAGCTTTATGACATGGCGCATTATCCTGCTGAAAGTAGCCATCAGATGTTACAGGGCACATTGTGCTCATAAAGGGATGGACATGGTCAGCAACAATACTCAGGTAGGCTGTGGCGTTGTACCAAGGGGCCCAAAGAGTGCCAAGAAAATATTCCCCACACAATGACACCACCACCACCAGCCTGAACCGTTGATACAAGGCAGGATGGATCCATGCTTTCATGTTGTTGACGCCAAATTCTGACCCTACCATCCGAATGTCGCAGCAGAAATCGAGACTCATCAGACCAGGCAACGTTTTTCCAATCTTCTACTGTCCAATTTCGATGAGCTTGTGCAAATTGTAGCCTCAGTTTCCTGTTCTTAGCTGAAAGGAGTGGCACCCGGTGTGGTCTTCTGCTGCTGTAGCCCATCTGCCTCAAAGTTCGACGTACTGTGCGTTCAGAGATGCTCTTCTGCCTACCTTGGTTGTAACGGGTGGCGATTTGAGTCACTGTTGCCTTTCTATCAGCTCGAACCAGTCTGCCCATTCTCCTCTGACCTCTGGCATCAACAAAGAATTTCCGCCCACAGAACTGCCGCTCACTGGATGTTTTTTCTTTTTCAGACCATTCTCTGTAAACCCTAGAGATGGTTGTGCGTGAAAATCCCAGTAGATCAGCAGTTTCTGAAATACTCAGACCAGCCCTTCTGGCACCAACAACCATGCCACGTTCAAAGGCCTCAAATCACCTTTCTTCCCCATACTGATGCTCGGTTTGAACTGCAGGTTGTCTTGACCATGTCTACATGCCTAAATGCACTGAGTTGCCGCCATGTGATTGGCTGATTAGTAATTAAGTGTTAACGAGCAGTTGGACAGGTGTACCTAATAAAGTGGCCGGTGAGTGTATGTTTATGTGTGCGCTATATAAATAAAGAATTATTATTATTATGGTGTGTATATACAGTATGTGTAATAATATGATGTATATATCATCTCTGTGTGTGTACTTGACGGATATATACTGTATGCTTGTATAACCTATGTATATATTGTATGTGTAAATGTATATATGAGTGTACAAATATGTTTATCTGGAACTGTCCTGTGTGTGTGAACACAAGTTTATTAATATGTGTGTACAGAGGGGTAATGGGGGCCCCATTCAGAAGTCAGCTTTAATTGGGAGATAAGCGGAACAAGAGATATCTGGCAGCTGCTTATCCTCATCTCTTTGTGGAAATAACAATGAAGCTTCATCACCAATGCTTCTTAGGAGCAGGAGGACCGGTGGGGCATAGAGTAGTGTACTAACCCAAGGGATGAAGGGAACATCAGGTAAGTGCCATATTTTTAGGATTATCAGGGGGTCTGAAACATTTATCAGTATTAATCAGTATTAATCAGTATTCAAGTTTATGCAGAACAGTGACATACATTGTAGAGTGGCTGAACTTGGTATTGCAGCTCAACACCAATAACTTGAATGGGCACAGACTAAAAAACAGAGCATTGGAAATTACATAGCTTTTCCGGTGGCATTTAAAGGGGTAACACCCGTGATTGAACTTGGTGAACCTGAACGGGTCCACTGATCACTACTGGTGACCTATTCTAAGGACTCCAGAAAAACCTGTTTGGACATACTGTGACTGTAGCTTGATTTTCTTTTCAGTCTATAGAAGTCATAACATGAACTGAACACTTTTCTCTTAACAAAACACCCAAATCGACCAAACATCTGTTTTTGCGTCCCCCATGTACAATCTCTCGACAGGCAGAACTAATCAATAGAAAAGTGAAACATCGCCGGTTTGTATAACATGTTTTTCAATCTTCTTTCCAAGTTACATGTAGCAGAATATACAAGTGGACGACGCTCAGATGTGTCATAAGACAAGAATTCGAGGGCGCGATCTTAAGACGTTTATCTAGCGCCACCTACTGGGGGAAGGGAGGATGAAGCGTTCTCCGAACACAGATGCTTCATTTTCAGCACTGCTTCTATTTGATTCATTGAAGGTCTATAGAATCCTTACAGGCGGCGTATACATTACACCCCTGGTCCCCCCGTTACATCTAACACAAGCAAACCAAACTCTCTAGATATATGAATAAAAAACGAAAAATCCTCGCACCGACCCAAGCAAAATAATCACATTTTTCCGACAGCTATTCCAATATCTTTTGGGAAGGTTCGCGAGATACACAATCCCTTTACTTTCCCCAATCTTTGTAATTTTCAGTCTTCATGTGACAGACTTGTCCGCAGCAAATCCTTTATCTAGATTACTTTAGCGCGCTGTCACTTCACAATGTCCAGCGCTGCCGTCTCTCGCTGCTTCTCACTTAACCTTTCCATATGGCATTAATAAGTGGGGGTTTGGCTCGCGCCCATTTCCATGTAATGTCAGTAATAGTAGCAGCCTCCTGAATCGTCGAGCCCCGAAAAATAAATGATCTAATTCCAAACTCGTTTATATTTATTCCGCCGAATCCTTTTAAAACTCCCCCCCTGAAAAAGTATCTATTTCTTCTGCTGCGTGTAATGGTATTAGTAATAGATGGGATTTCTTGGCCCTTTCATGGTACGGTATTAGTATCTAAGCTCGTAGGTGTCGGGATATGCCTCTGTTATGGAGCTCCTATGGGTAACACACAATACATTGTCATTTGTCATCGTACAAGTAACATTAGTTTAAGGAATTAAAGGGACTTTCCAGTTTTATGTTTACGAAACTTAATCCGCGCGTAATGGAAAAGTTCTACAACTTTCCAATAAACTTTATTTTTCAAAGGCACAATGAATGAAATATCAGCGTATAATCAGAACTAGACGCAATTTGCAGCTCAGAGCTAGGAATTGTGCATGTTGTGTCCCCTACGCCACTTGGGCAGGGAGGGGGTGGCCTTACAGTGGGACAGTGCGGACCGGGAATGCTCACACTTAGGCACTAGATTTAGCCTGCGCAGGCTAAAGCGCAGTTTTACATCAGACTGAGCACCGGGCAATTGTGCGCACACTACTGGATATCTTTCAGGAGGCCGGAACTAGGGTGGGGTTTGGATCATACACTGCCACTTGACGCGCCAGCATTAAAGACACACCCTGGCCAATCAAAGCCATGGTTGGTTGCTACACCAAGCTGTGTAGTGTAATACAGTCTATGGATGATGGAAGTATTAGTACAAGCTGTGTAGTGTAATACAGTCTATGGATGATGGAAGTAGTAGTACAAGCTGAGTAGTGTAATACAGTCTATGGATGATGGAAGTAGTAGTACAAGCTGTGTAGTGTAATACAGTCTATGGATGATGGAAGTAGTAGTACAAGCTGAGTAGTGTAATACAGTCTATGGATGATGGAAGTAGTAGTACAAGCTGTGTAGTGTAATACAGTCTATGGATGATGGAAGTAGTAGTACAAGCTGTGTAGTGTAATACAGCCTATTGAGGATGGAAGTAGTAGTACAAGCTGTGTAGTGTAATACAGTCTATGGATGATGGAAGTAGTAGTACAAGCTGTGTAGTGTAATACAGTCTATGGATGATGGAAGTAGTAGTACAAGCTGTGTAGTGTAATACAGTCTATGGATGATGGAAGTAGTAGTACAAGCTGAGTAGTGTAATACAGTCTATGGATGATGGAAGTAGTAGTACAAGCTGTGTAGTGTAATACAGTCTATGGATGATGGAAGTAGTAGTACAAGCTGTGTAGTGTAATACAGCCTATTGAGGATGGAAGTAGTAGTACAAGCTGTGTAGTGTAATACAGTCTATGGATGATGGGAGTAGTAGTACAAGCTGTGGAGTGTAATACAGTCTATGGATGATGGGAGTAGTAGTACAAGCTGTGTAGTGTAATACAGTATATGGAGATGGAAGTAGTAGTGCATACTGTGTAGTGTAATACAGTCTATGGAGGATGTTCATAGGCTGCAGGGTGACTTGGACAAACTGAGTGTTTGGTCATCCACTTGGCAAATGAGGTTTAATGTGGATAAATGTAAGGTTATGCACCTGGGGGCTAATAATCCACAGGTAACATATGTCTTTGGGGAGTAAATCTGGGAGAGTCCTTTGTTGAGAAGGACCTGGTATATAGTAGATCATAAATTAAATAACAGCACAGTGTCAATCAGCTGCCTCTAAAGCCAGCAACATCTTGTCATGTATCAGAATTGGTCTGGACTCTCATGATAGGGATGTAATATTACCACTATACAAGGCGTTGGTTCGGCCTCACCTGGAATATACCGTCCAGTTCTGGGCACCGGTCCATAAAAAGGAGGCCCTGGAGCTGGAGAGGGTTCAACGTAGAGCCACAAAACTGATAAGGGGTATGGAGGGTCTCAGGAAAGATTAAAACAACTAGATTTGTATAGTCTGGAAAAAAGATGAATGCGAGAAGACATTATTATTTATAAAAATATATGAATGGTCCATACAAAAAATATGGTGGTAAGTTGTTTCAGATTAAATCAAATCAAAAGACGAGGGGGCGCTGTCTCCAGCTGGAGAAAACAAGGTTTAATCACCAGAGAAGACAGGGCTTTTTTACTATGAGAACGGTCAATCTGTTGAATAGCCTGCCTCAGGCGCTGGTCACAGCAGGGACAGCAGAGAGCTTCAAGAAGGGTCTATGATAATACGTCTGGGTTTGACAGCCTAACCCGAACCCGACCACTAGGTCCATTCATCTGTGGCCAGCATAAAATACATTCCCCCATGGTATTCCAGCACATGATGAAAATCCCACCCTCCCACCGGATATTCCTAGAGGTTTCAGCCTGCAGATATATACGTCGGCCCTTGTGCGGCAGGACCTGGCATAGAACTGATCTATGACCTGCAACTGCTAGTGCATAGGGCAAGAAAACCCCAGAGCGGCCCACTCTACTCTTCAGGCCCATTTGCTGTAGTAATGATGTAAGGGGGGAAATAAACAAGCCTAGTAATTTATCCTTAATTTCTTCTGTTTCTTTGCAAGCAAGCCTTGAAATAGTCACAATTCCTGGCCATGAACTATAGGAATTGTGACTATTTCAAGGCTTGCTTGCAAAGAAACAGAAGAAATTAGGGATAAATTACCCGCTATGTGCTTGCTGTCAGTGAATGAGAAAACTCCTGGCTACATTCAGAGGCAGTAATCCTGTACATAACTCACCTAGCTCTCAGGTGGAAACAATTGTATCAAGTCTAGACAATGCTCTGTATATAAAGGGTATGAATGTGTTATGTGTATGAATGTATAAATGTGTGTGTATTAGTGTAGAAGTTTATGTGTGTGTGTATATAAGTATATAGATGTGTGTATAAACGTGTAAGTGTACAAGATATGTATATTATTTGTAAGGATAGGGGGGCCCCGTTCAGAAGACTTCAATGGGCTCCTGCCTCTCGTAGTTATGCCCCTATGAGGAGTCCTGCTCCCAGGACTGCATTTAGTCCATAAACTATGACCAGCACCCAGTCCATAATTTACAGACCATATATGGCCATTTGAATAAGCCCTAAATATCAGGTTTAATCCTTAGGTGACGTGACATATATATACACATATTTATAGAAGATCTGTGGAGTGGGCTCAGAAGATCAGCTTGTTCCATACACACTTCCTGCAGTATGTTGCTGATCTCAACTCAACTCCAACTTTTGCAACTAGATATAACTCTAGTCATGAAGATTAAGACGACTTTTTCCAGATGCCATGGTTCATGACAAGGTCTAAGTTCAGTAGACCTAGCAAAAAACAAGCCCTCAATATGGTGACTCCATACCCTCCCTCCCCTGCCTGCTCTATGCACATGACAGATAGTGAGGAGGGGGGAGTAAGTTGGATGGGCGGGGAGGAGAGGAGACAAAGGTACACACAGGCTGCAGCTGCCCTCTCCCCAGGGACTCACCAAATGCTGATGGCAGGGAGCCAGGTAATGTGAAATAAAGTTTTATAAAGTGCTGAAATGATTCAGAATGCTGAAAAGGGCATTTTTTAAATCAGCAAAGCACAGGCTATTGGAACATGACAATAGCTAAAAATGACAGTCCTGGTGACAAGTTTCCTTTAAATACAATCACTAGGAAGTACAATTGGTGTTGTGGAAAACAAAGCCTTTATGGTAAAAATAGAGATGTATTTCAAAAAGGGGAGCAAAATAACAAAATGCAAAAGTGCATCGGCAGCGAGGGGTTAATCCTTTTTAACACTAGTATTAAGGAAATCAGTAAGAGGAAAAAAAGCTAAATCTGATGACACAGAAGCAATGAGGATGGGAGATTTCCAGCAGTGGTGGGAGGAGGCTGCTCCGGAGACACCTTGATACAATGTTTATCTGCCCAGGTAAGATAACCGCAGACACACAGGTATGTGCCGGCTCTTTCCTTGTTGGCGCTGGAGTAGAAGTTACTAATCCGAATCTTTCTTCTCTCCAGCTACCTTCTGCTGTGTGCACATGACAGATTGTATCGCACCTCGGCCTGATCTCTGGGTGTGCCGCTCATTGTCAACATTCCCGCAGAGGTCATTTCATTTGGTCACTGAACAGAAGATACACAATTACAAAGGCTTCCTCTGCTTTGTGGTTAGCTCCAATCAACCTCAGAGAGAGCCGCACGTAAGCATAGCATAGGGAGAGTAGCCGGTATGTGAGAGAGGACCTCTTCTCCAGATTGGTGATGGCACCAAAGATGAGAGCAGAACCTACAAGACTTTTATAGAACATCTGGAGGACGTGACACATAGCTTCAATGATAGTTTGTCAGCTGCCTTGAATGTGCGAAATGCTTTTAGACTTTGGATGCTTTCACACGAACGTGTTTTGATGAACGTATTGCTCAGTGTGCCGTAACGTAGAGCAGGTTCTATCTTCCCCGTCAGTCTGGCCATGCCGTGCTTCTTCCTATGGAGAGGGGAGGGTTGAGCAGCGCTGACCTCTCTTCCTCTCCAGGGCGATGCCGTGTGCTCCATGGGGTTACAGTTGGGCGAGCACATGCCGTGTGCACATGCACACCACAGTATGGGGGCCCATGATCCGTCCTCACAATTTGCGGCCAGATCAAGGCCCCCATAAAGGTCTATGGCACCTGGTGAAGACAAGGTCAGGTGGCCAAACAGCTGCTCAACTTTCCTGCACCCTCTGCCCTGAGCCAGCCAATCAGTCATCAACCAAAGCAGAGAGGCAGGGCTGTGTAGACTAGAAGTAAGTGTTCAGTTTACCTGCAGTGCCACCTACAGGCGAAATGCAGCATTACAAAATGACCATACAACATGTAAAAGTTCCACGTGTCATGCTGGACAGGACCTCTCAAACTTTACCATTGCCCACTGATCCTGGATTGAGGGTCCTTGCACAAATTTTCCATATTTTTCTACCTGACTTCCAAAGGCTGCAACCTTTTTTCATTTCTTACGCACACTAACCAATGCAATGTACTGGAAAGCTGGGGAAAAAGTCCAAATGCAGCAGAATTGACAAAAAAAAACAGCTTTAACCGCTTTAGATTTTATTAAAGTTTTATGGTTGGTGAAATCTCAAAAAAGTGCAGGTCAGACAACAGTTTTTTTTCACACCTACTTGGGGTTTGAACCTATTGCAATGCATTAGTCTCTATCTCTATGCTATGGATATGCAGGCACCAGACCGTTACCCCGCTAAAATGGCCACTTTTTTTCGATCTAACCAGGCAAGATAATACCACAATGTAAACAGATCATTCTTCTAAACTGTTACTAAAAATGTAAGTACAAGACCTTAATACAGTAATCCATCTAAAACTAGTTTTGGCAGCGCGTATGTATATCAAGTGTCTTTTAAAGATCCTCAGATACCATTAGCCGCGTTTATAACTCCTCAGATAAGGATCCTTAGATAGGCCAACTGCACGTCCGATAAGTAAGCGCTGCCTCCGCTCCGCTGCGTGAGGCTGCCTGATGATTGGATATGTCATCTCAGGCCGGAGGTTTACTTTACAGAATCACAAATGACTCATTGTAGCTGACATTGTAGCGAGCGCGCCGGCCAAAAGTTGTACCTTCACTTTGTCCAAGTTATTATTTCCAATGTACATCTGCGGAAAAGCACTTATTGTTACTACCTATGGAAAATTGGTGGTGGTGGGGGGGGGGGGGGTGCACATTTTAGATTGATGCTATAAATTAGGATATTGGTAACAAGGTCATGAAGGGTTAAAACACGAGCTCTCCGGATCTAGAATTAAACTCTAGTATCTTCTGTACCATCTAATATACTTATATACATTAGATAAGGAATCAGCACGATCGCCCTTTAGGTGGCGCAGTGCATAGCAGAGGAGACAGTGACACCTACAGGGTGAGGCATGCATTACACTGTAGTATTAAGCACAATTCATAACTTTTTGTTTTCTCCAGTTACAATGTAACAAGATTGGGCAAGCACTCCAAAGAGCCCGGCGACCCTCTGGTGGGCCCATACAACTATGGGCTAGACCTCGCCATTGCATTATAACATTGTATTGTTGTGCTATTCTATAGCATTTAGAATGTTCTTAATAGCACAATACCATAGTAAGCAACTTTTCATTGCTACAAATCAAGGACTTAAATTCTAGCTTACATTTCAATACCATTGTTAATATCCAGTGTGTACTGTTTCTTGGTCTTTTACTGGTGTTTCACTTGCAATCTTCAGTTCCTGATACATATTCCCTCTGCAGGATCTTTTACAATCCTTTCTGAGCTTGTGTTGGGAGACCTAGCTGCTGTGACTCCCTCCTCTACCTCCTCTCTCCATAGACTGCTACGTAATATGACATTTCATTCTGTGCTAGTTGTGTTGAGAAGTAAGAGTGGACTTTGCCAATTAAAGGAAATCTACCAATTGCTTTGATGTATTATGAACCAAACATCCCTTAAAAATGCTGCAGCGACACTGATGCAGAAACATATCTTATTTAGTCCCTGATCCTAGTGGTTTGGCTAAAAAAAATATAATAAAATTCAGAGCTTTGGGAAAGCTGGGTGCAGCCTGGCTGCCGATCATAAACACATTACATGGAGCTTCCTGAACTGTCCAGACAGGACCAATCAACCTGAGCTAGATGATTCATACACAGCAGCTGGAAGATGGTGCAGAGATTGATTACTTCTGCCTGTCAGGGACAACAAAGTATTCTTGGCTTATGCTGGGCAGGACAAGGCTGCAGCAGTGCATAATTAGGGCAAGAGGAAAAGCGCCGGAGCTGCCACAGGAGTGACAGAGCCTCATTATCATAATGTTATCATTGTTTTTTCAGCAAAACCACTCAGGGATTAAACAAGATATGTTTCTGCATCAGTGTAGCTACATCATTCTCAAGGTATGTTTGCTTCATATTGCATAAAATCAAATGGTAGATTTCCTTTAAGGCCGCCTTGCAGACATGTGGAGACTTACAACCATTGAGTCTCCACGGAGGGATTCTATGAAATACGCTAATATGTGTTCCGGTATGGTACAAGAAAACCATTGCCTCTTGATATTATTTGTAAAATGAAAAGTTATAAAATTTTCCAATATACTTTCTACATTAATTCTTCACGGTTTTCTAGATCTCTGCTTGCTGTCATGCAACAAAAAGCTTTGTTGTTTACTTCCTGTGGTTCATCATTGGTTCCTGGTCATGTGATGTCCAGGTGCATGGCTCATTATAACACAGAGGGCCACATTTACTTACCTGTCCTGTTGTGATACCCAAAAGTGCATTGTCCGTCCGGAATGCACATCTGACACGATTCACTAAGATCGTGTGCCCGGTATCCTGCATGTGTCGCTTCCCCGCTCAGGTCCGCAGGAGTTCACCTTCTTCTTCCTGGTGCATGTAAGTGTAACACCCCTTCAGGCCTACCTCTGCAGGAAGGGTGTATGGTGACTTCAAACTCAATATGGCGCAGTGCCTCCACCCGAATCTTGCTTGAAGCTCTGTAGGTAAGCAGGAGGGCTTTCCTCTTCTGCCAGGGGTTGACTCGGGAAACCCCTGCCTAAGCTTAACACACACTCACAATAGGTAAGGGTAAAACAACTTGGCAGGTTTATTGTGAGGGAAGGAATTAGGGATGAGCCAAGTGCAATGAATGTAAACAGGGAAAACATAAACAGGAATAAAATATTTACAGAGGCAGATTTTCTACTAAAATGTACTGCTAGTGGCAATAAAGGGTAACTGCACTCCCTAGGCCTGGGAGGGATAATGGTGCAGAGGGGTCCCTTTAACTAATGAGCTCTGTGAGCAACAGAGGGGATAAATCAGAATACAACAGAAATGACACGTGTCACTATCACACACTCTGCAGGTGACAACACACTCTCTCTACCTGCACTCTACGGTTACACTATTATGCTGCAGCTATGCATATTACACAGTCCAATCGTTGGGGCCCAGTTGCCGCGGACGTTGGCGCGCTTTCTGTAACGTTGGTGCACTTAATACTTTCAGTACTCTTGGAAATTATTTTCCTGCAAACTCCTTACTAACAATAAAGTCTACTCACAACTCTGAGTAACTGCACCCAGGCTTCTGCTTGTGGCTGGGACCAGGCACCTGGATGGTAATGGAGGGGCAGGCAGGAACCTCCTGTGTGGTGGATGTGGAGACCTCCTGGGGATCAGGCTGTGGTGCAGAGATGGAGCTCCTCCAGCAGGTCCTCTTCTCCTCTGGGGCTGAGCTGCTGGGCTGTCTCTAGTCCTCTGCTGTGTCACTCTCAGTGCAGGACTCTTTACACTCTGCCATGTGCTGTCAGTCCTCTCTGCTACACATGAGGTCTCTCTCCCTTCTCCTCCCCACAATCCCTTGTTTTTCCCATCAGCCCTTTCTCCAGCAACTCCTCCTATCAGTGTCAGTGGCACAGAGCAGCAGTGATTGCTGGGAGATGTAGTCCAGTCTGCTCCTGAGGAGTAGGTGCTGCTAGCTGCTGGTCTTAACCCCTGCTGCCCAGCAATTACATTGTCCGGTTCACGTGTTGTGCTCTTAGCAGGGGTTACACTCTCCCCCTGGTGAGTCACATTGGAAGGCCCAGCATTATAAGATGACTCACCACCTAAAAAACCAATTGGTGTGAAGGCATCCTGACTAACACCACTACCAAAAACACACAAATCATTTGGCCACAGGGACACAGAGGGAAAGTATGGCCACTGACTAGTGAATTGGGGTCGTACAACTCTAGGGACCTCAGTAGCTTGACCCATTCTATCATAGGTCAGCATCATGGGTGGTCTAGTGTTCCTTGTGGGACGAGTGTGTACTGCAGGAGTTCCCTCCTCAACCCCCAGCTCTTGACATATTGACTCAGGTTCTGTGATGGATACTTCTTCGCCTGGTGACTTTATTCCTTCTGAATTCTCCCCCGACTGTGGACAAAGGAGGATAGCCTCTGGACTGGGTTCATCTTGGTTGTCCACAGGAAGACACTGCTCTGGACTGTCATGAATGATAGGATATGGATCTCCTTCACATCTATAGTCTAACCCCCACTCATCACTGGAGTCACTATCACTGCTTTCAGGGGTGACTACCGGATCGACTATTCTTCTATGACGAGGACTCCTTCTAGGACGCCTGGTGACTGATGAGGCCCCATCTTCTGGTGACAGTTGCAATCTGATGTTCTGTCCTACAGGCAACAGATGTTGACGATGATAGGTCTTTATTATTCCCCTTCCATTCTCAGGTTTAACTCTGTAAGATGGAACACCAGGCAGCTTCTCAACTACCACATAGGGCTCTGGTCTCCAACGATCAGCAAGCTTGTGTTTTCCCGGAAGACCCAGCTGTTGAATGAGAACTCTATCTCCAGGTTGCAGAATGTGTTCTCGTACCCTGCGGTCATAGCGGATCTTGTTTCGTGTCCCTGCTCGACCAGAAGCTTGATCAGCCAATCCGTAAGCCCTTTTCAATTCTTCCTTTAACTGGGACACATATTTCATATAAGTCTTCCCAGATGAATGGTCGGGTGACACTCCAAAGCTGATATCCACTGGTAGCCTAGCTTCTCTCCCAAACATGAGGAAGTAAGGGGAGTACCCCGTCGACTCATTCTTTGTACAATTGTAAGCATGGACCAACTGACTTATATGACGGCTCCAACGTCCCTTTTGCTTGGTGTCCAAAGTACCCAACATATTGAGAAGGGTGCGGTTGAACCTCTCTGGTTGAGGATCCCCTTGTGGGTGGAAAGGGGTGGTTCTAGACTTCTTGATCCCACATATCTCACACAGCTCTTTGATCAGTCGACTCTCAAAATCTCTTCCTTGGTCAGTATGGATGCGAGCTGGCAATCCGTAGTGTACAAAGAATTTTTCCCACAATGTTTTTGCAACAGTGACTGCCCGCTGGTCTTTAGTGCAGTAGGCCTGTGCATAGCGGGTGAAATGATCAGTGACTACTAGGACGTTGCAGATGTTGCCCTCATCTGGCTCAATGGAGAGGAAATCAATACACACTAAATCCATCGGACCATCGCTGTTGATGTTCACCAAAGGCGCTGATCGAGTTGGCAAAGTTTTCCTCAGGACACACCGAGCACATGACTTGCAATAACCCTCGATGTCCGCCTCCATTCTCGGCCAGTAAAATCTGTCCGCAACGAGACCAGTTGTCTTCTCAATTCCAAGGTGTCCATGTTCATCATGTAAAGCTTTCATGACCATATTCCGAAACTGAGTGGGTAGAACCAGCTGTCTTCGGACCTCTCCATTTTGACGTTTAACCTCCCGGTAGAGCAGGCCAGCTCTCACAACTAGATGTTCCAACTGACGAGCTAGTAAAATGGACTCCGCGGTCTTCAGTGCATTTCTTTCAGGCCTCCTTGTTCTTTTCACACACCATCGAACCACTCCCACAGAAGGATCTTCTTGTTGGGCCTTTTCCATTTGGTTTCGGGTCAGTTGAGGCAAGGAGTCTGTGTTCACCCTAGTCAACTTGCAAAACAAAGGGGGCAGAGCTTTCTCAGACACTCCTAGGAATTTTGCACATCCCTTGAGAGGAATAGTGGCAGCTTGATGCTTGTGACATAGAGCTTTCACTTCTGGAGCAGGTAATTCTAACCAAGCTTCTTCCTCTTCATTCAGCGACTGCCTGGGCAGGCGGGAAAGGGCGTCAGCATCAATGTTTGTGGTTCCTCGCCTATACTTTAAGCTGAATTCATATACAGCTAATGCTGCAAGCCATCTGTGCCCAGTCGCATCAAGCTTAGCTGTGGTCCTCACGTAAGTCAGGGGATTGTTGTCGGTGTGAACTTCAAACCGTACCCCATACAGATAATCATGGAGCTTGTCCACCACTGCCCATTTCAATGCCAGGAACTCTAGTTTGTGAGCCGGGTAATTGCGCTCACTGGGGGTTAATCCTCGACTGATATAGTAGACGGGCCGCAGAATTCCACCATGCTCCTGGTACAGAACTGCTCCAAGGCCTTCAAAGGATGCATCCACATGCAGCACATACTTCTTGTTAGGGTCTGCATAGGCTAACACCGGAGCCTGGGTTAGGCAGGACTTCAGCTTCTCAAAAGCATCATCACACGCAGGTGTCCATCTCTCTCCAAATGGTTCATTAACCTTGAAAAAGGTCTTCCCTTTCACTTTCATGGTATGCAAGTTCTTTCTGGGAGGTGGATATCCCTGGGTGAGAGCAGTTAGAGGCTTGGCAATCTTTGAGTACTGTGGTACAAATCTTCTGTAGTACCCACAAAATCCTAGAAAGGACCTAAGCTCCCCCAACTTGGTGGGTTTGGGCCAGTTGACAACAGCTTCCACTTTAGCTGGATCAGTAGAGATCCCCTCCCGGCTGACAATGTGTCCCACATACTTCACGGCCTTTTGGCAGAACCGACATTTTTCAAGGGACAATTTCAGCCCAGCTTTCTTCAATCTGTCCAACACCTTGAATAGCCTCTGGTTGTGTTCTTCTAGGGTTTGTCCAAACACGATCAGATCATCCAGGTAGACCAATACCTCCCGAAAATTCATGTCTCCCATCACCTGATCCATGCACCTTTGGAACGTTGCCGGTGCGCCAGTAACTCCTTGAGGCATTCTTTGGAACTGGAAGAATCCAATGGGACAAATGAAAGCCGTCTTCTCTTGATCCTCCTTATTCATGGGTATCTGGTAATAGCCACTTCGGAGATCCAGGACAGAAAACCACTGGCTGCCCTGTAAGCAATCTAGAGCTTCATCAATCCTGGGGACTGTATACTGATCAGGGACTGTGCGCCGATTCAGAGTACGGTAGTCCACACACATCCGAATATCCCCATTTTTCTTGCGGGCAATAACAATGGGAGAAGCATATGGGCTATTGGACTCTATGATGACTCCTGCATCTAGTAGGCCTCGTAAGTGCTGCCTGACATCTTCAATATCTGCAGGAGCTAGCCTTCGAGACCTCTCTCGGAAAGGCTTCTCATCCGTCAGCCTAATGCGATGCTCCACTCCCTGCGCCAGGCCCAGATCCCAGTCACCTAGGGAGAATGCTTCTCTACGTTCCATCATGCCTTTTATTAGTGACTCCTTTTCACATTTCTTCAGGTCACTACCTTCAAAACAGGGATCAAAACATTCCTGATGTAGCTCCCTCCTTTCTTCCTCCTTTCTAATATAAGCAGCCAGACAAGCTGGGTGAATAGTGAGGGTCTGTGAATAGTTATCACCACCAATTTCTCGGCACCACTGTGCTAATGTACGGAAAATGTTGGCATTTGTTCCTACTATGACCGGTATGGATCTCTGGTCTCCTTCCGCCTCTGGACAGACCAGTGCTATGATGGGTATTTCTTTCTCCACTCCAGCAACTGTCTTTGGAAAGCGTAGCATAACAGACACATATCCTCTGTAAGGGTAGCTATGTTCACTCAAACCCCAAACAACAAGTCCAGACAAAGGCTGAAGGGGCACCCCTGAGAGGTATTTCTTGTACCATTTTTCAAAGATGATAGACACTTGAGACCCGCTGTCCAGCAGCACAGTGCAGGGTTGGCCATTAATACTAGCTGGAACATGTGGGGCTGGTCCAACCAAGTCTTTCGGAAATTGTCCCGGTTGAGCGGCAGTGGATGGAGTGGTGGGGCAAGCATTTGACCTTGAATGGGGGTCAGTATGGGACTCTACTGACCCCCTTCCCCGTTTCCCGACTGCTTGTTTTTGTAATGGGAAAGAGACTTCTTAGGACTCCACCTGTTTGGACATCGCCGAGCAACATGGCTTGGATCCCCACAAACATAACATCCCTCTGTCTTTCGGTCTCCATCTCTTTGTCGATCCTGACTGGTGCTTCTAGTGGATCGTGGTTGTCTCTCATGGGATGTAGTGGGAACCTGTTTCAACCTCTCAACTTCTTTTGTATGGCTTTTTAGGAGTTGAGAAATTTGTTCTGCTTGCTTCTCAATGATTTTTAGAAGCTCCTCCTCTCGGCTTGGCTCAGCCTTTAGAGTAGCAGCAGTGACTCTTTTGGATGTTTGCTCTCGGGCTGCCATAATAGCTTCTTCCTGTCTTACTTCTTTCAGCAACAGATGGAAGGAAGGAGGAACCTTCTCTTTGTCGCAGCACCTTAGTCTTTGAGCAGTGGGATCATTGGTGAGAGCACCTCGCAGTACTTGATCCAAACGGTACCGGTCCACATCTTGAGAACTGAGCCCGCCTTTGGACACAATTCTGTGAACTAGTTTGTCCAGTCGGTAAAGATAGTCAGATAATTTCTCACCCGGTTCCTGGTAAGTGGTGCGGAGCTTATAAAGAAGGTCTGTTGCATCTTCTGGAGTCCCAAAAGCATCCTCAAGAGCAGCCATATAGTCTTGAAAAGTTGCATTAGGATCACTTCGCCAAGCAGCCTGCACTACCTCCATAGCTGGACCCTTCAAACTCTCCACTATCCTCTGCTTCTTTACCGCATCTGTGCACTGCCACTCTTGCAGGTACTGCAGGGACACATCTCTCCATGTGTCATACCCCTCTTCACCGGCTGGGGTTGGAGTGATACCTGAGAAAGTCCTCAAACGGCGATAGCTTGACTCTGGCTGAATCTTTGCAAACTGACTCACTAACCTTTCCATAGCTGCTACCAGCATGTCAGCAGAAGCTGGTGTTTCTTCAGATCTGGCTGATAGTGGGGTAGGAGGTAAACTAGGCCTCCTATGCTGTGTGTTTGGATCCTGTTGCCCAATCACTGCAGGCCTCATAGGCCATATGATTTTCCATTGCCTACCATGTCCTGGCGGCACAGCTATAACTGATGCAAAGTATTCTCTTTCCAAAATCTTATCAGTTGCTATTAATGCTGCTGGGAATGGTGTATCTTCATCACCCCTGCGATCAACCACCTTTGCATGGGTGACACCAGGAAGTTCATTCACTATCTGCAGTATCTCATCATCAGATGCATGAAAGAATTTACCACACAAGGCAAAACTTTTTTCATCACCAATGCTCATCTCCTCACACCATGTGAACACTTCTCTCTCTGTTAAAGTCTCCATGGCAACTGTTTTGTTTGTTCAATCTCAGCAGTGCCTCCACTGTAACACCCCTTCAGGCCTACCTCTGCAGGAAGGGTGTATGGTGACTTCAAACTCAATATGGCGCAGTGCCTCCACCCGAATCTTGCTTGAAGCTCTGTAGGTAAGCAGGAGGGCTTTCCTCTTCTGCCAGGGGTTGACTCGGGAAACCCCTGCCTAAGCTTAACACACACTCACAATAGGTAAGGGTAAAACAACTTGGCAGGTTTATTGTGAGGGAAGGAATTAGGGATGAGCCAAGTGCAATGAATGTAAACAGGGAAAACATAAACAGGAATAAAATATTTACAGAGGCAGATTTTCTACTAAAATGTACTGCTAGTGGCAATAAAGGGTAACTGCACTCCCTAGGCCTGGGAGGGATAATGGTGCAGAGGGGTCCCTTTAACTAATGAGCTCTGTGAGCAACAGAGGGGATAAATCAGAACACAACAGAAATGACACGTGTCACTATCACACACTCTGCAGGTGACAACACACTCTCTCTACCTGCACAGATTACACTATTATGCTGCAGCTATGCATATTACACAGTCCAATCGTTGGGGCCCAGTTGCCGCGGACGTTGGCGCGCTTTCTGTAACGTTGGTGCACTTAATACTTTCAGTACTCTTGGAAATTATTTTCCTGCAAACTCCTTACTAACAATAAAGTCTACTCACAACTCTGAGTAACTGCACCCAGGCTTCTGCTTGTGGCTGGGACCAGGCACCTGGATGGTAATGGAGGGGCAGGCAGGAACCTCCTGTGTGGTGGATGTGGAGACCTCCTGGGGATCAGGCTGTGGTGCAGAGATGGAGCTCCTCCAGCAGGTCCTCTTCTCCTCTGGGGCTGAGCTGCTGGGCTGTCTCTAGTCCTCTGCTGTGTCACTCTCAGTGCAGGACTCTTTACACTCTGCCATGTGCTGTCAGTCCTCTCTGCTACACATGAGGTCTCTCTCCCTTCTCCTCCCCACAATCCCTTGTTTTTCCCATCAGCCCTTTCTCCAGCAACTCCTCCTATCAGTGTCAGTGGCACAGAGCAGCAGTGATTGCTGGGAGATGTAGTCCAGTCTGCTCCTGAGGAGTAGGTGCTGCTAGCTGCTGGTCTTAACCCCTGCTGCCCAGCAATTACATTGTCTGGTTCACGTGTTGTGCTCTTAGCAGGGGTTACATAAGTGCATTGTCTTGCAACACAATTTGAATCTTAAATCCTGTGCTCAGTCTGAATCAGCTGGATCATCCGACGGCCACGCCCCCTGATTTCTGTTGCATGAAAGCCGACGCCACTGCACCAAAATCCGATCGTGTGTGACACAATCCCAAGTTAAATACCTGTCACAGCGGCGCAAATCCCAAAAACGTCGAAAATCCGGCGAAAGTGCGATTTGCGGACCCTTGTTTGACTTTGGAGCAGATCCAACTATCACTAGTATCTACTTCTAATGAGATGAACGTTTTTAGTTAAAGTCACCAACCCCTTTCATGTATTTTATCCAAAAACACAACACACGGTTGGAATCCTTCTTTTATGACCCCCCTCTCTATTGCCTCCCCCGATGACTGACTCTCCATACACTTCTATAGGTATATACTATATTACTGACCCACCAGACCCGGCAGAGAATTTGCCTAGTCTCATACATCGTAACAAACCACAGCTGTCTTTAAAAAAAAAAAAAACCTGTACAAAATACTTTAGAAAGAAAGATTTTTGAAGTTCACCTCACTTCCCCGCACAAGCTTCCCCTGTGTTCTGCGCTGAGATTCCTACAGTAGGCCTGACACTAGTCTCCGGCCACCTCTGACCCCGTAGCCGTCCATCACGCCGTAATGTGGTTCCAACATCAAGGCGCGAGTTGGTTTCAGCGTTAATATCTTGTAACAAGAACAGTTTCTGTACACACGCTGTCATTCCATCTGTAAACACGCGCCGACTGTCTGGCGGAGGGGGGGGGCAGTGTTTACAATGGAGCCGCGCTGCTTCCATCCAGCAGGGCCGCCTTATCTCGAGTGTTAAACGGAAAAGGCTTTTTAAGATGGTCGGACGCTAATCTGAGAGATGAATTCTGACCTCCTATTATTCTCTCGCTGACACGTCAATCCTTTTATAGACATGTATGTTTGGCGCTGATGCCATCATGCCAGTTCAGTATCTCCATAGATAAGGCGGGAGGTTCGCCGCCCAATGCCGGCGGTAGGGGGGGGGGGGTACATCTTTTTCTTCCCTTAGGGTCGTAGACTTTCGTAAATTCTATTTTAAACACGTGAAACCTGACGTCCTTTCATGTTACACATCTGCGTTATCGTGTTCACACCGGCCAAAATGTTCCTTTGTGAAACTCGCTAATTCTCCGACACCACTTAACCCCCCGATCCGGCCAGACTAAACAAGAAATAACCCGCACAGTTACACACTGAAAATTTTCGACTTCTGCAACTTATTTTCAGATTTTTCCTTACGTCACACACACAAGGGTCCGATATGCCAACAAAAACCCCCACAGAATGATCCCCAAGGGGGTTGTCATGAGGATATGGAGAGGACTAAAATAAGTCCAATCTGGTTCACATTCCTGTAAGTCCAGGGGACGAGTTTGTTGTGTTGTTGGTACAATGTGCAATGGATGAAGTCCAGCTACACTCCTCTAGGTACAGTGTCCTTTGTTTGAGGCATTATAGGAGTTGTAGGCATCGGGACTTACATTTTTGACAGTTAAAGAGAACTTGAGATCAGTATGGCATCTGCCTACAAACACTGAAGAGGTTTGTAAGAGTTACTGCAGTGGTTGTAGTCCGGTGTCCTATATGTTATTATCTACTAGAACCAGCGGCGTAACTAGGAGAGGCTGGGCCCCCCTTCACCCTAAACGGAAAAAAAAATATTAACATACACAGCAGTAGTAAATAAGTGTTTTTGCTGTCAAATGTATTCAGGCATAATCTCCACACTGCGGCTCTAAAGATTCCACAGTCACTTACAGCATTCTGTCATCTAGATAACACTGCACCCTTAAACTATATATATCCCTCACAACAAAAGTAACCATACTGTACCCCATGTGTATATAATATGCAGCATTGTATAGCACTCCAAACATATATGTTAAAGCTGCCGCCCAAAGACTAAAAAATACACTAGGCCTGTGTAAAAAAAATACTGTTTTCCATTGTATGTAATACATACTGTTCTATGAATATATTGTATTTAATTTAAATAAAATAATCTATCCCCAGAATTAATTATATAATTGAATCCCCCAATAAATAACATGATTTAAAGTGCCTTTACCCAAATTATTATATTTGTGCCCCCCAAATAATCATTTATTGCGCGCTCCCCTAATTAATTTTTAGACGGCATCCCCTGCAATGAATAAGATATATGTATGTATGTATATATATATATATATATATATATATATATATATATATATATAGCCTCCCTCACTAATTATATGTTGCTAACCCCCTCATTAATAATTGAGCACACCCTAATGAATTATTATGCATCCATGGGCAATTAATAAGCTTTCCAAGATGGTAAAAGTAAAAACTACAACTCTGTTGCCACCTCAAATTGGTCACATCCTGCAGATCAATATCCAACTTTCAAGAAGCCTTGTGACAGGACTTAGTATAATAGCTAAACCAGTAATTCTCTTCCAAACGGAAAGACACCGAACAGCTTCTCATCAACACAGTATAGCGAACTGGTTTTGCTAGATCAGAGGCCATAGATCTGGGTCAGGAAGGGTAATACATCTTTTTCAGGAAACTGCCTGTGCATGCATAGAGAGTTTATAGGGAGCTGTCTTACTTAAATAAGCTTAAGAGGCATAGTTTTCCTACTCCGATATTGGAAAACTTATTTGCATATTCCTTACCCAGAATCCCTTTCCTTTAAGACTTTGTACGACTGCACAGTTGGAAAGCAATATCAGTCTCTTCAAGGACTCCTATGTCTGACCTAGGACCCTGGATCTGTAATCTGTTGTATCCCAGGAATACAGAAGTAATGATCACCCTCCTAATCACAGACCCCAACTTCTTATGTTAAGCTAATCGACCTACCACCAACGTGTAAATTTGAGAAGTTTTAATGCAACGCAGCATCACAGCGGTGTCGGAGCTCTTTGCATTGATATATTCATGGCGTAGCAGAGTGCTATTTTATTTGGCACACGGAGGGGTATTGGAACCTTTTCAATGTCTTTGACACGCAGTGCTGTATGTTTGAGCAGTAGAGTTCTTGGCCAGACAAGTCCAAGATCTACAGCACTTTCCCAGGCAACCATCATCACACCCCTGAGCTACTGATTACATCGGGAGCAGTCCAGCTTCTGGCTCGTAGTCTGAGAACTAATCTGTAAAGGGAGCAGGGTGGTCACCTAGAACATTTACAATCATTTAGGAAAATAAACCACCCTAGACCTCATCTCAGTGGTACAAACTGTATGAACTGGTTCTAGCATTAGATAATTCATCAAACCATAGTAACAACAACATCTTTCCAATTTATTTTGACATCCACTGGGCTCTGATATCTCAAATCTCTGTTACTGTGCAGACTAGCTCCTAGAGACACATTTAGACACAGAATTCTGACACCACTAGAGGGCGTTCAGGAGTCTACTGTATACAATCTACTTAAACTCTGCAAAGCAGTAGTAATAAAGGCATAAAATTTCCAATATTTGCCAAGTGGTACCTACCATTTAAACTGACTAGCATTAATTCACATGCATTTACATCCACAGATGTGTGGCAGAAGAAGAGAAATGATGAGGTGGTGCTTCACACTGTCATGTTGTTCATCCATCAATATTGTGCTGACACATAAGGAAGCAGATATCATTTCTACAGTGCTAGTTATACCTATATAGATGAAGAGGATATTCACTCCCAGCAAGCCTAGGTGGCTCAGTCTGTAAATGGTTATGTATTGCTATTCTGAGGCATCATGGGATTAATAGTAATGTAGAGAGGAAAAGAAGAAGGCAGATGGAATGGAAAGTGCAGCTAAGGCAAGGCTACACTGCAAAAAATTTAATGCAGTACAGGCGGTCCCCTACTTAAGGACACCCGACTGAAAGACGACCCCTAGTTGAAGACGGACCCCTCTGCCCGATGTGACCTTTGGTGAAGCTCACTGGATGCTTTACTCCTAGACTGCAATGATGAGCTATAATGGGTCTGTAATACATTTTTATTGATAATCCTTGGTTCCATTATGGCAAAAAATTTTGAAACTCCAATTATCACTGGGGCAAAAAGTTTTTTTGTCTGGAACTACAATGATAAAATATACAGTTTTGACTTACATACAAATTCAACTTAAGAACAAACCTATGGAACCTATCTTGTACGTAACCCGGGGACTGCCTGTATTCATAAAACATTGCTGTGGTGATACATTTTTAGAAGGTCTGTTGGCCGACATACATATCAATGTACTTCTGCCTCACAGATCAGTCACATTGGGGCAGATTTACTTACCCGGTTCATTCGCGATCCAGCGACACTTTTTTTTAAAGAAATGCGGCGTTTTTTCCGAATCCGTCGGGTTTTCGTACGCCCACGCCCCTTGATTTCCGTTGCGTGCATGCCGGCGCTGATGCGACACAATCTGATCGCATGCGCCGAAATCCCGGGCAATACAGGGAAAATCGGTGCAAAATGAAAAAATTCGGGTAACCCGCCGTAAAAACGCGAATCGGGCCCTTAGTAAATGACCCCCAATGTGTCAATATTCAGCTTCAGGTGGTCTGTATGAAGCTTGGACCCATCCAAGTGAGTGAAGTAGTGAGTTGGGCTCCAATGCCAAGCACAACTTCCATATGAATCTGGATGACCCCTCTGGGCTCCACCTAGTGGTGGTCACATACAAGCAGAATTTTATTATTTAACTCTACAGCTGTAGACCCTTATGTAAAGTAACTTACAATTACCATAAAAGGTTAAAGAGATATTTTTTACAATGTGCTGTTGAATAAGATCAAGACAATCATGGCAAATGGTCCAAAAGCCCCGGAATCCAAGCTTTAATCCTGGCTACTAAGGTGATAGATACAATTGTTGGTCAGAATTGAATGACTTTTGCTTATAGTCATGTTTTATCAGCAATGACAGACTAAATACAGAGCCGGATGAGGCGTTCACCCAGGTGTAATGTCTGTTATATACTATGACAGCAACATTGTCCCTAGAGGTAAACTCCCAAAAGCTAACAAAAAAGTAAAAACAACTAAAAGTATAAAGCAGAGATCTACTCACTGCTATATAATACAGATGCAGCTGCAGAGATAAGATAGACATAGTCATTATACTATAGGGATGTATATATGACATCAGTATTGTATGATGGGTGTAGAAGAAGCATCACTCATATAAAGGAAGCACTTACTACCTGGCAGTCATGTCTTCAATGTACTCAGACATCTATCTCAGTGTCTACAACATACATAGACATAGCAACAACAGGTCTAAAGGAAACCCAGGCATGAAGGGGCACATAGAGAGTCATAGGATCACTATCCGCACCTGTTATGGATGAATGTCTATTATATAGGATGTGTATACACCCAGATATCCTCTCCCTTGTTATATGGATGTATCTATTTACTTACTGATACAAACATATTAAAGGGAAATTCAAGTTTCAGCAAATAAATGATGTATGTATAAAAAGAACAAGACTTGGTTAAACGATTATCACACCAAGGACATATGTAAGTGTCAGATTGCTTGTGGTCTGACTGCTGGGACCACTGTTCATGGGGATAAACAGTGGTTAAAACTAGAGGCAGATAGCTCCTTCCAGGACCAGTTTACGGGGAGGGCTCCAGTGATGCGTGCCCCAGGGCCTCCACCACTGCTCTTACAGGGCACCCACCTTAATCCAGCCTTAACTCCTTCTACCATAATAATAATAATCTTTATGTATATAGCGCCATCATATATCCCGTAGCGCTTTACAAATCATAGGGGACAAATACAAATATAAAATAAAACATTACAGAGCACAAACATTCGTATGGAACAAGAGGAGTGAGGTCCCTGCTCGCAAGAGCTTACAGTTTATGAGGAGGAGTGGGCAGACACAAGAGGTAAAAGAATATATAATGGTCAAGCCATTCTTCTTAGGGAATAGAACAAAATATAATAAATGGAATTGCTGTCGCTTGAACCACTCAGCCGTCATCTTATATACCAGGTCCAGGGTGAATGGGACTGCAGAGAAGTCTGGTGACTGTTGGTTGCTGGATAACAGATGGGAGGACGACACAGGACGGGTTAGTAGAAGAGTTAAAACTTCATGCAGTTAATGAGTGTTATAGGCTTGCCTAAAGAAATGGGTTTTAAGAGCACGTTTGAAACTTTGGAGGTTAGGTATTAGTCTGATAGTCCGGGGCAGAGCATTTCATAGAATGGGTGCAGCTCTAGAGAAGTCTTGGAGACGCGAGTGGGTGGTCCGCACTAGGGTAGAGGTTAATCTAATATCACTGGCGGATCTAAGAGCACGAGTTGGGCGATAGACTGAGATAAGAGAGGAGAGGTAGGGGGGTGCAGCATTATACAGAGCTTTATGGATGAGGGTTATTATTTTAAACTGTATTCGAAAGGAGACTGGCAGCCAGTGCAGCGACTGGCATGAACTGGAGGCATCCGTGTAGCGTTTAGTCTGAAAGACGAGCCTGGCTGCTGCATTATGAATCGATTGTAGAGGAGAGAGTTTGGTGAGTGGAAGACCGGTTAGTAGATAGTTACAGTAGTCTAGACGAGAGTGAATCAGAGCAACAGTTAGCGTTTTACAGGTTTCAAATGTGAGAAACGGTCGGATTCTGGAGATGTTTCTGAGATGCATCCGGCAAGAACGAGCAAGAGATTGAATGTGTGGCTCAAAGGACAGGTCGGAGTTCTATCATGTAGAGGCCAAGCAGGTTCACTGCCGGCTCCTATTGAAGTGAATGAGAGCTGAACCTGCAGTAAGTGTGCACAGCCACTACACAATAGACAAAGCTTTCTGCTTCTTGCTCCACCGTCCACTGTGTAGAGAGTGATGAAACAGATGCTCATCAGAAGTGTCTGGAACTGAACCCTCTAACCAATTCTATGGATAGTTTATTAAAGGGATATTCTCGTCTGGGCATTCACATTCAGTTTGATAAATCTGCCATATATATACATTTCTTCAATTAGATGTTATTAAAAAAACAGTTCCTGTGTGAAGATAATTTCTCATAAATGTAGTCATGTTGTCCCTTAGAAACTAGATAGCTTCCTCGGATACGACCACCTCTGCTGGAGAGATTGCACAAAGAAACAAATTGTTTTTGTATATGAAATGTCTGGGAGTTACTGCAGGTCCCGCACCCGTCCTGTGGTAATGAACGCTGAATCCTGGTGGTCCGGCAGGACTCTATATCGCATGTCTGGCCACCGCTGCCAGAGTCTGACGTGGTCGTATCCGAGAAAGCTATCTGGTTTCTAAGGGACAGAATGACTACATTTATAGGAAATTATCTTCACACAGGAACATTTTTTTTAATAACATCCAATTGAAGAAATGTTTACATATGGCAAATGAATTTAATTAAATATAAATGCCCAGATGGGTATACCCCTTTAATGTATTTTGGATGGATGATAGGTGATTAATATCAGATTACTGGGGTCCGACGAGCACCAAACCTGCCGAATGGCTCTTTGATACCCTGAATTGGGCTAAGCTGCAATACCAAGCACAGCCACTATACATTGTACAGTGCTGGGCTTTGTAGGAAGTGAAGATATCATGGCACTCATCTCAAGACTGCTATCACTGGACTGTGCAGAACCCATTTAAGAATATTCTGATTAACTAGAAACCCCCCTGATACAGTAACCACCTCTTTGAATGATCAGGAGTAGTTCTGTAGACAGTGACCTCAGGAAGCCAAAGGTGATGACCATGTCCTCCTTTTAGTCAACATTGATAAGATCATGGAGAGATGGTTTACCATCTCTGGCCTTGTTGGTCCAGGTGAATGACGGGAGAACTTCTGTTGTTTCTAAAAAAAAGCTCGCTGCATCCAGTACACAATAAATGTGCCCAAAAATGACACCACAATGTGCGAATTGTGATGGAAATCCCATAAAAGTATCAATATCTCATAAATCCCACCAAAAAATAACACAAACGTCTATAAAAAGTTACGGCTTCCTGCTGATACATTCCTAAACATCTTGACCTAAGTGGAATCTCTGCCTGCATCTCAGGATCCAAGGAAAACCCATCATATGTCAGCTCCCAGGACTTACATGAAGTAAGTCGCTGTGGTTTGGTCGATAACTTGAAGCACATTTCGACATGCGGTCGGGTTGTTTGCTACAACGACATTGTCTTCTTACCACAATTCTAAATATGTTAACACAATAGAACATGTGTTTCTGAAGATGCCCCTCCACTGGTTGCCAGGACAATTATTATGATAGAATGTTCTTCCTGGATTCCTTCCATCCTTCGCCTCGGAGACAGCTTCATTCTCCGAGTTCATTCTTGATTAAAAAATCTGGAGCAATTTAATTTTCCATTTCTAGGGTTTTCCTGACTTGAGAATAGTCAGCGACCATGAAATGTCATTATTTATGTCGGGGCTTTTGAAGTCCACGTTGTGGAGTAGAAGAAGCTGATGAAAGGGGCCTTCCCTGAGAACTGACGCTCTTCAGATTCATCTCCCGAAATATTTGCTGACCAGCAATGTGTTATTAATATCTTAATAACCTCCTTTCACATTTCTACGTCTCCAAATAAAATGTTATTGTACTAGAACATTGTGATGTGGTGATGCAGTCATGTGAGAGACAGTAACCTTGGTGTGTGTAAAGATTACTCCTCTCCAAAATACTTTCCCCTATTCTTGGTTTGGACAACCTCTTTGCAGATTAAGGGTCATTCGGAGACAAAGACATATCCTGGGGAGGGGGTCCTCCTACTTGGAAGCAAATGCAGAACTTGTTTACCTTCTCGACATGACTTTCAGTCCATATTATCGATCTGACAGTTTGGGTTGGCTGTGTGTGGCCATTCTCCCTCTTACCGAGCCCCACTTGAGGATGAAGCACTGAAGAGGCATATGTGATGCTGTAACTTTGGAGTTAGAGTGGTTATCCAGCCACTAAGGTAAAATTTTAAGTTTTACCCTATCCACGGGGTGATCAGTGGGGGTCCAAGTGGTGGTCCCACACGGATCACAAGAATGGGGGTCTCTTAACCCAAATGAACAGCGCAGACTGTCGCACATGTGCCCTGCTGATGTATTTATCTCTATGGCACTGAAAGAGATATCCAAGTGTCATATTTGGCTATCTCCACCAGTGCCATAGACAATAAAGAGGATGGCCCAACCACGACCCCTCCTGTCTGCTTTGAGTGACTATCATAGTATCCAACATGAAGTCTACTCCAGCTTGTTTTCAGAACAGAGGGGAGTGGGCTCTTGAGTGTAGACATTTCTTAGCACAGCAGTGCAAGGACACACTCCCAATGCTCCAATTCCAGCTACAATTCTGGAATATAAATGCATTCTCACAGTCCTGCTGCTACTAACAACACACAAAGTTATGGTTACAAGAATATCCAATCAGGGGTTTAACTATGAGAAGTTGTGCCCCATAGCAGACAGGGATCCTCTTCCTGTTAAAGCGTAACTTTAAACAAATAATGATTTCACCAAATTCGCATATATGCTTCCCCCTTTAAAAGCAAACAGAATGATGCCCATATTGGGGCACATTTACTAACAGTGCGAACACCGCATTTTCATCGGGTTTCCTGACTTTTTGCCCTGAATTGCCCCAGGTGTTTGGAGCACGCGATCGGATTGTGGCGCATCGGCGCCGGCTTGCATGCAACACAAATCGAGAGGCGTGTACGTCGGACAACCCGACTGATTCGGACAAACCACGGAACTTAAAAACCAAATTGTGTCGCAAGATCAGAACTCACATACACCGGGAAGAAGAAGGTGAACTCCGGGGGACCTCAGCGGGGGAAGCGACACACGTAGGAAATTGGACGCACGATCTTAGTGAATTGCGGCAGACCAGAATTCTCGTCGGACATCCTGGATCGGAGGCGTCAACGGGACGGGTAAGTAAATGTGCCCCATAGTGTTACTCGTCCTTTTCTTTCTTTATTACATTTTTTGCTCTGAAAGCGTTTGATAAAAATCCTTCTCCCCAGAGGTGAAGTGGGTGGAGACTTATGTCTGCCTGTCCATGCCCTCAAGTTGAGGCCAATTCATTTGGCCCACAGATCCCATGATGCCTTGTGTTCTCTCATTAAGTAATTAAGCAGCAAATCCAGTGAGATTTCTATAAGTTAATCCACTGAACACTACATAATGGACATACAAGGTGTATATAGCAACAAGCCTGGGAGCTTTCCGCACATGGGGGATCATGTAGCATGTAATAAGAATTAGAAGCCAGCAGTAAAACAGTTACATGAAATATATTGTCTGTGAGTCTGTGCTGTGTAAGTATGAGCTGAAGAGAGAGACGGAGAATGGAGGAATGGATAGGGAACAGGGGAGATCTTTTACCTCGCTGTGTAGGAGACATCTTTACCCACCGTACTGAACACACTCAGCTTTGCTATGCACAAATAGCTCTGTAACGTAACCATCCCCTCCTTCCTCATCTGTGAGCAGCAGCTGACGGAGCAGGCAGTGAGCAGGATGCTACTGCTTGGTTGTGCTGTGCATACGTCCCCTGCCCCTCCCCGTCTCCCCCCAGTATACTGTTTTGTAGGAGTCATCCGACTTTGTAGTATCACATATTATGCAACACATCCTCATTATGATTGTGTGGAAAGTTGGCTGCCTGACCGGGCCCCCTAATCCTATAGGCCCCAAGGCAGTTGCTGTGGCTGCTATGGCTGTAGCTATACCCCTGGGGCCAATACCTAACACTCTCTACAGTCTGCACATTCATTCCTATTTGAAGGAGTAACTTTAGTTGTTGTAGCTATGTTGTAGTTGTCCTTGAACATGAACTACTAATTGTGGAACGAATTGTAGTACAGCCCCCTACATAATGGGTTCCCATATGTTTCATTTCCTCCACCGCATTCTTATTATTCTAATGTTATGTAAAATCAATGACATGGAATAAGATGCCTGTTATGAGCCTGCCCAAATTATCATTTAATTGCAAGAAAATTCCTAATTTATGAACCGGTTTTTGGCAATGTTTTTGAGATATCATCCACAGTAGCTATATTTCCCTTCTTGTGCAGTGTTAGCTACATTCAAACTTTAATTGCCCAAAAACATCTTGAAATTTCTTCCCACATCTATTTATTTAAAAATGGTATAACGAAAAGGTGTAGCTGTAAGCCAAAAATGACACATGTAACAATACACTCACATCTGTCTTCACCGAGGTACAGAAATAACACAAAATTCTGTCCAAGACTTTCTCCTTCCTTCAATGTAAAACAAGTCGTGACACCACATTCCGATCTGATTAAGCCAATCTTCAAAACACAATAGAAAAATAATATACTCTTCATGTAGAAAGAGAAAGGCTACCCAAATTAATTGCTTGGTCACTGAGGACCTCTTGTAAGAATATCTAGATCATAAGGAAGATCTCAGGACACTTGCTATGCGTCAGCAGCTCCAGAACATGAAGGTCATGCATAGGGCAGTCAAAAATTTGGAAGGGTTTGCTACTAAATTATTCTTTTTGCAACAAACTGAAAAGCAATTAATTCCATCGACTTTTAACGTTAAAAATTCAAGACAAAAACTGTCCAACTTTTGAACTTTTTGTCATGACCAAATGATAGTTGAATCAATCAACAGTCACTCAACCTAAGATTATTGATAGGCCAAGTGCTAAAAAAAACCGCCCCTTGTGTATATCGGAAGAGTTGGGATGGCCACATAATTGCTTGTTTTAGACAACAAGAAGATTGGAGCCAAAATATTTTCCTGGAAAGATATTTTATGGGATGTTGAGCTATCAGTAATCTGAATTTTTTTGTAAGGGTGCTTTCAGACGGCCGTGTGCTCACCTCGACTGGATCCAGGATGAGCACAGGGCCGGGAGAGGGGAGGGGTGAGCACTCTTCACTCCTCCATAGGTAGATGCGTGGCCCGACTCAATAACAGTGCGGTTAGACATTGGGGCTCATGTACTAAGTGTCCCGCGGCCGCATTTTCAGGGATCACATCGCCTGGACAGGGATATAGTAGGCAATTGTGTTACACGCACCGGCTTTCAGTCGACACAAATGCGAGGACAGACCGTCGGACTATCTGATGGATTCGGACAAACCACGGGATTTAACTTAAAAATTGTGCTGCAAGCCATGCACTTATATGCACCAGGAGGAAAATGGTGAACTCTGGCGGACCTGATCGGGAAAGCGACACATGCAGGATATCGGGCCCACAAACTTCTTGAACCGCGGCACAGTGTATTGTTGTCGGACGATGCACTTTCGGGATCTCCTCCGGACCCGGTAAGTAAATGTGACCCATTATGTATTCACTGCACTTTGACCACCAGCCATAGACTTCTACTGTGGCCGTGATCTGGTTTCAATTGGTGTGGCCAGATCATGGCCACAATTGCGGGGATGTGATTGAGCCCTTAAATTGAGAAAACCTCTTCGTCTGAATCCGGTGATTTTTGGGAATATAAAGGAAAAGAGTTTATGTTCGTTTTTGCCTACTCTCTGATTTGGGTCTGAAGAAAGGGACTTCCCACCTGTGTTGCCCGAATAAAAGTTTCCATATTTGAAGTTCTGTTGGACCTCTGGATTGGTGGTGGGACTCACTCATAGGGATGGGGACTGCCTGTATTGAAATATGAAGTTCTGAGTCAATAGAATGATTACTGACCCTGTTCAAGACATTTCCTTTTTAGCCAAAGTGTAAGCAACTACAAAACAGGTTTTCTCTCTGGAGGACCCAACACATAACATGCATGACATTCTACAGGTCATTCGTTTCAGGAGTTTTAATGGAATTGCTAAGTGAGGAATTCCCAGACAGGAATAAGTGAATTTCCAGACAACAACAAAACGTTTACAGGACAAGTCCACAAGCAAAACAAGCTACAAGCAAATTAAGCTTCTCTGAAGAAGGATGGTACTTGGATGCAAGGACCAGGTTGGCATAAGGGGCCCCAAGTGTAAGACAATCAGTGATGAGACTATATCAGGGAAGAATTATAGAAAATAAAAGCATTCAGAGTTCACACTAGTAGACAAGCCAAGGGATGGGTCAGATGGGAGCTGATAACTACAAAAAACAGGCAGTGGAGAATCTAAGTATTGAGCCAGACATCAGGGAGCCAAGCGAGTAAATACAAGGAAGCTGCCACAGACTAATAACCAGCAAAACATAAAGGTTATGGTCGGTCAGATATAAAAATTGGGCATTGGGTCAAGAGAGGTCATGGTCAGTAGGAAGCCATTGTAACAATAAAGCAACTGTGGTAGTACCAGTGTAATTCTTCATATCACCTGTGGTGGCGCTGTAGGAGCATTGTATGTTGGGGGAGCCTAGTAACAGGAAAAGGACTAACCAGAGTGGATAAACTTTCAGAATATTTTTGTTATTTTTTTATTGTATTGTAAAATTATGTCCGATTCCAAACCTTCGACCATTACGATTCTATTTGGAAATGTTGTCAATGAGGTGTTGAAGTCAAAGCATTTTTTATTTTTTTTTGATAAGGAAGGAATAGCCAACTATTCCCGGAATGAATGTAAGCCAATCGTGATGCTGGTGCAATGACATCACCGGGTCATGTTTCTAGAATAATGGCCCCCAGCTGCAGGGTGATGTCGCAATGCAGATATTGGTTTCAATTATCTTTCGGCAAATATTCAGTCTTTCTATATTTAATTACACGTTGCTACATTACAGATATTTGCTCTTCAGAACCGCAGATCCTTTTCCCTTATGGTCTGTGAAATTCAGTATGAAGAGGAAGCTGGTCAGTTCGATCTGGTCTATTGGCTCGTAAAGGTTAATTTCTGTAACACTTCTAGGATGGTGCAGTCTGGAGAAGGTCATATTTCATCTTTTTGCAGAAACTGCCTTTTTTATTCCTTTAATGTACGTGGACATAGATGCAAAGAGATCAGGGGTTGTTAAAAACCTATAGAAAAAAAATCCAATGCAGTGGAGATTTTCTGAAACAGAACAGTTAAGGTAAACCCAGTACTGGCGCCAACACTTTGTTTATCTCCTTTGTCATCTTGCAATTTAAGCATTGTAAACCCTTCAACCATATTCTGCGCACTAAGATTTGTGACACAATCTGCCAGCTGAGCCTCTTCCTCTCCACTTAGGTGATCAGTAATTTTTGAATGTCAGAAGGAAGGATATAGTTATGTAGCTGATGCTATGGAGAATATGGAGCTGCAAGGGTTACAATATTCACCACTTACTTAATTTTGCTCTATTCTTTTTTCTGTATTCAGAGGAAACATCACTGGAAAACATTTTACTTATCACTGGTTATATCATAGTATGGTATCAAATCTCTATTGTAGAGACATCTATCATACAGAGGGTAAAGCTGCTGTATCTAAGCTGCCATTATATGGGCATCCACCTAAGATAAAGCGGAGGTGCTATGTCTATGCGTAACATTTGTGCGTGAAGTGCAGCTGAGGAGGCTCTGATTGTTCCTTTGTGTCTTTCGTGAATACTGTCAGTCTAAACATGGGTTTAGACTTGCTGGCTGTTTGGATTGATTAGCACCACACTGATCACTCTCCTGTAGCTTGGCTCTCTGGCTTGGCATCTATAGTTAACGTTCTGTTATTGACTGGTTCTCCCTCATCACAGTACTCCCTTGCTCCTCTGTTTTTGTCCGGAGTTCTAACCCGGTTGATAAAAGGGAAAGTAAGAGTTCCTGCTATAAAGGTATCGTAGTAAGCTCAAGCTTTGCTTGTGATTCTAATCTCTGTCTCCTAGTTACTTTTGTCTTGTGTTTTGACTATTCTCTGCTCTTGTGATTTTGTACTGTATTTGCCATTTGGTTTGCAGCCCGCCTCTGCTCTCCACTTGTATTGTCTTTTCCTGTCTTGGTGTTTTGCACTTTGGTCCTATACCACTAGGGTTTGTTAGGCAGGGACAGCTTGGAAGTGGGTTTAGAGTTAGGGCCTACTGTCTTTGGTTATTTTTATAGTCTGTTCCCAGAGTGTGCATTTCACTATGCTTCCATTATATAGGCATCCACCACTTATAGAGTTGCACCACTTTATTTAACATACCCTTATATAAGTATTCACCTTATAGAGATGACCTTCTGTATCTAATCTGCCTTCATAGGAAAGATGTATTATTGAATTATTGATATTTTTGTTTACAAAATACATATAGATTTTGGAGGATTGAGAGAATTTGAGGGACTCCGAAAAATAAACCTGGCAGTCAGTGCTGAAGTATTGGTTCATGTGAGCTGCTGAAATGTTTGGATGGGATTGAGCAAAATTTTGTGACGGCCCCCAAGCTAAACGTTTGTCCCTGGGCCTTTAGTTACACCCCCTGCTCTCGGAAAGTCTGAAGAAAGTGTGATCCGTGACACGTAGTTAATAAGCCCCATTGTGCTACTCATCTCTGGATATGTCAAGCCAAAAGGAAAGATACGAAAGTCTAGTCCTCATCTACATGAAAAATGTGACCCAGAACTCTTCTTCCATGCCTGATCAGAACCACTATATAATTGGACATTATAGAGACACCAGTTGGGCAGCAGATCCTAACCATCAGTGGTGATGGGAAGAGACAATTTCTAAAAATAACTTTTAACACTGGCTACTTCCTTTTTATGTTTTTTTTTTTTACCAATAATTCCAAAAATATCTAGGTCCTTTTGTAATAATTTACAATTTCTTTTTAGTGGACTTTACACTCCCCAGAGACTTGAGAAGTAACAGTTCAACACAAGACATAGAGAAAGCAGAGGACGTGTTATTGATGTCTTCTCCGGCCGCTGTGGTCCTGGTACTGGACAGAACCTCTAGAGGAACTAAGTGGATGGAGAAACAACCTCAATATAGAACATGAAATTGTCCTTACATTCATCTTGCTTGTTTTGCTAGCACAACATTCCCCAAATCCCATGCCAGTAAGATTTTGGATCCGTCCACAAATTCTTTCTGATTCTTTAGGGGGCTGAATGTCAGAACTGGCCAAGAATATAAGTGAAAACCGATGACAGAAGGAGACATTAATCAGCCCGGCAGTGTGTTCTAACCAGCAGGTTTCTGCAAATAAATCAAAGGGCTGCAAATCAAAATGGGGATTTAACCATTAGAGGAAAATTATTCACTGCGGTTGTCGGCTTTTTCCCCAGTGATGAATGTAAAATGTAATACATTTAAGCATATTTCGAGTAGAAGTGCATAAATAAATTCTCACCTACAGCATGTGCAATCAGATCATAGGGGTCCATTTAGTTATCTGGCTTGGGAGAGGATACTTGTTAATTGGTTAATTGATGTTGATGGTTTTTTATAGTTTTCTGCTTTCCTAATGTTAAATTCTAAAATAATAAAGAACCATTAAGCATTTGGGATTTTCATCTATACGTTTGAATGAAGAGAAGCCATGAGCAGTGTATCTCAGTATATCTGTACATTACACAGACTTGGTTTCAATATATATTGGGGCTTATTTACTAAGGGTCCGCGGATCGCACTTTTGTTGGGATTTCCAAGGTTTTCGGGATTTGCTGTGACAGGTATTTAACTGGGGATTGTGTCGCACGCGATCAGAATGTAGTGCAGCTGCGCTGGCTTGGGGGGTCCGTCCGATGATCTGACTGATTCGAACTGAGCGTGGGATTTAACATTCAAATCGTGTTGCAAGCAAAGCACTTACATGCACCAGGAAGAAGAAGGTGAACTCCGGCGGACCTGAGCGGGGAAGTGACACATGCAGGATATCGGGCTTATTAACTAAAGATCCGAACGCACACTTTCTTCGGACTTTCCGACATTTTCGGGGTTTGCGCTGCTTTGACAGGTATTTAACAGGTGTCTGCACTGGGATTGGGGGTGGGCTGTCGGACAATTCAACACTTTAAAATATTGTCGGTAAACAATGCACTTACATGCACCGAGAAGAAGAAGGTGAAGCGACACATGCAGGATATTGGGTGCACAATCTTCATGAATCGCTGCACAAGGCATTCTGGACGGACAATGCACATTCGGGGATCGCGACAGGACAGGTAAGTAAATGTGCCCCATTATGTAATGCTTCTTTTGCTCTTCTGCTGGGAACCTGGAAGCTTTCTGCACACTTATTCTACAGACTGCAGCGGATCAGTAGGAATCCCAGCAACAAGATATCCTATGATTAGGTTATTTTTGGAGGATCCTTCCAACAAAACATGGCCAATTCCTTCAACTTGCAGTCTCAAAATAGCTCATCTTCAGCTACTGTTATCCTTCACATCTTATGTGTGACATGAGCATTATTAAGTCACCTCACTTTTTTGGTTTCCGGATCTTTAACCCAGGCTGTGGTTCTGGTGCTCTTGGTGCTGTCTCTTTGGGTTCCTCTGGCAAATGGTGCCCAAAAATGATGTCTTGATGGACTGTTTAAGAAGATGATGATTTTTCATGTATTGCCTTGAGTCCATTCCAATCTTCTCATTCCCAGGGCTACGGTCTTCCTAATTAACCTCTAACCCTCATCTTTATTATGCTCTCCATGGTTTTGCATTGCCTTGTGCCTTGTGTGTCTGTTGTATGTTGTCCTACTCCTATCTCTGACCCTTTTTATACTTAGGCCTAGACTTTCTTGGTTGTCTCATCCTGGCTGTTCTTCTGGTGATGAATTACGGTAAAGCTCCCAATATATTGATATGTTGAGCAAAGTATTTCTTGTTTATTAAACTTATATCATGTTTGAGTGGGTTTTCCCCGGGTCCTCCGGTTTCCTCCCACACTCCAAAACATACTGGTAGGTTGATTAGATTGTGAGCCCCATTGGGGACAGGGACTGATTTGGCAAACTCTTTGCAGCGCTGAGTAATCTGTGTGCGCTATATAAATTGCTATAATTGCGCTATATAAATAAAGGAATTATTATTATATTGTTTAAAATGATAAAACCTTAAAGAGTAACTAAATCTGTATTTATTTCAGAAATGAATAAAGTAGGTGATAATATTAAACTTTGTAATATACTTCATTAAGTAAAACAGCTTCTCTGTGTCTTTTTCCTGCTCTTTCTCCTGCAGTGAGCAGTATATCTGAAAATCTTCTGAGCTCCATGCACCTCCGACAGACAAGAAAATTAAATCTGGGCGCCACCATCTAGGTGAAAGTCATTGCTCCCCATGATGTCATCTGGGAGCGGCGATCGGTTGCCATGACAGCCTCTTTTTTGTCTCGTTTTAACCTATTCATTATAATGTTCAATTTGCACCGTAGTATGCCAGTATGTGGTAGGATCAATCAGACAACCTAGGTTTAAAGTACCCTAGGGGGTCTGAAAAATAGTAAAAATAAAAAAAAGTTTAAAAAAAAATATTATATTAAATATCCTAAAAATTTAAGTCACCCCCTTTCCCTAGAACTGATATAAATATAAATAAACTGTAAAAATCATAACCACGTTAGGTATCGCCGCATCCGAAAATACCCGATCTATCAAAATATAGTAACAGTTTTTCACTGCATTTAACCCCGTATCGGAAAATAGCGCCCAAATTCGAAAATGGCACTTTTTTGCCATTTTGAAAAATATAAAAAAATCTATAAAAGTTATCAAAAGGTTGTATAGTTCTAAAAATAGAAGCATTGAAAATGGAATCAAAAGTCGCCAAAAATGCCACCCACAGATCCGTACATTAAAGTATGAAAAAGTTATTGGCGCTAGAAGATGGCAAAATAAAAAATTTGTACAGGAGGTCTTAATTTTTGTAAATTTTGTATTTTGTATTAAAACATTATAAAACCTATACAAATTTGTTATCCTCGTGATTGTACCGACCCAAATAATAAAGTAGACATTTTATTTGGGGCGCACAGTGAAATCCGTAAAATCCAAGCCCACAAGAAAACGGCGCAAATGCGTCTTTTTTTACCAATTTCACTGCATTTAAAAATTACCGTATTTTTCGGATTATAAGGCCCACTAAAAATCCTTTGATTTTCTCAGAAATCAAAGGTGCGCCTTGTAGTCCAGTGCACCTTATATATGAACCCTACTTACAGACAACAGCTGCCTTGTACTGTGCACAGGTCTGCCACCTGCTGGTCATTCATCCTTATACTCCGGTGCGCCTTATATATGAACCTAGACGTTTTAGCTGGCATTTATTGATGGTGCGCCTTATACTCCGGTGCGCCTTATAGTCAGAAAAATACTGTATACATTTTTGATGGTGGGGAGTGAAAAATGGAAATAAAAAAACAAAAAAGGGCAAAGTCGTTAAGGAGTTAAAGGGCCTGTAAAGCCACAGTTAACACTATTTGTTCATCTAGACGTGTAATTCCGTACTTTGGTGCTGTATTTAAGCCAAAGTAAATGTCCTAGTTACACAATACTTCAACAAACAGATTTTACACAAAATAGACACCAAACAATAGTGTTGAGGCTCCCCATGTGGGGCATTGAGAAGGCGCCAACACAACTTGCCCATCCACTGCAGCATCTGTGATGAAGGGTGAAACATCTGCAGAGGAGTTGCGTTTCACTTTTATTTTTCCACTTGTGGTTAAGATAAAACACTGAACTCATCAAATTTATTGGTAAAAGTAACATTTCATAAAATAACATGCAGCACTTATAAAACGGAACATAAAAAGTCTGCCTAAATTGTTAGAGAAGTGATCCAAATCTGAGAGTAACATCAACCCTCCGTATGAATCACCCAAGTGTCATCTTTTATAAATATTGTCAATGAGTAGGCCTCCAGGGTCTTCCAACAAAAAATAAATTGTGGTCTATGAAGCTACTAACTTTTTGCTAATTATTCTTTACAGACCACATATATGAAAGTTTCATCTGACCTTAGCTGGAAATTGGAGGATAGAGATACGTGGACCCGATGGTCAGGTTCGACATTTGGGTTCGGCCGTCTGACCGGGACATATTGCTGGATTGGTGCTTGAACAGCCAATCCGGAAAATGGACACTCCTAGCAACAAGCCATGGCTATTATTCACCAGGGAGACAATTGGGCTTATTTAGTAAGGGTCCACGGATCGCAGTTTTTCGGGATTTGCGCCGCTGGGACAGGTATTTAACTGGGGATTTTGTGCACTCGATCGGATTGTGGCACAGCTGCGCCGGCTTCCATGCAACAGAAATCGGGGGTGGTGTGCCGTCGGACGATCCGACCAATTCGGACTGAGCACGGGATTTAAGATTCAATTTGTGTCGCACTTACATGCACCAGGAAGAAGAAGGTGAACTCCGGCGGACCTGGGCGTGGAAGTGACACATGCAGGATATTGGGCACACGATCTTCACGAATCACGGCACCGTGCATTCTGGTCAGACAAAGCACTTTCGGCGATTGTGACAGGACAGGTAAGTTAATATGGGCCAGTATTTCCTGGCTTGTCGGGCCAAACCTGAACACCGAACCCAACCATCAGCTCCACTCATTTCTATTGGTGGAATTATATGTAAAATGATAGAAGAACAGATGTCTAGTCCCTTATTAAAAATGTATAGAATATCCATAACTGGTCCATGAGTCACTATCACTAATCTAATAACAAGAGAATATTGGATTTTAATCCACTAGTCAGGTTTCAAAATTCATCAGAGAAATGATTGCAATTCCCCCCAAAAATGTATATTTTTAAAGAGTTAGGACAACTGATAGCTATCATCACCTTTTTATGGGATTGTAAGAGACTGACCACTGACTATTTCGATATCTCCCATAAAACTAAGATATTCACATCTCATTCCAGTACTTCCCTGTCCCTACTGGTTTTAACTTCCTCTTGGCAGAGGAAGTACCTGGTTGGCTAATAACTGGCAGAGTTGGGGCACCTTGTGGCCAATCCCTGGCTGAAAGGGGTGTTTATAGTGTTTTGAGAGATGCCACAAACAAAATAACCAGCAGGAAAATAGAATATCAGGGGATCAATAGTACTTCAAACCTACAAAATAAATACCAAATGGCACAAAAATTGTAGTACTTATATGTAGTAAAGTATGTTTAATAGTACTTGCCTATAACAGTGGTGGCGAACCTATGGCACGGATGCCAGAGGTGGCACTCAGAGCCCTTTCTGTGGGCACCCAGACCTTCACCCCAGCATAGAATTTGCAAGATCTGACTCAAGGCCTCCTGTGGTCCAAAACCGCCCAGGACTGCCCTGCTCAGTGCTATTTTAAAGCGACACCTCCTTGGCTGCCAGGACTACACAAGAATCAATAAGATGTGGACAGAGATGGATTATTGTTGGAGCTCCTGCTCTGGGTCCCCTGATTCTTCCTCTTCAGGGGACGCTGTAAAGAAGCTATAATCCAAATTTCTCCATCTTCTTTCTATTGTATGGGTGTCCTCAGGAAGCCAATACGATTGAAACTTGTGATACAGCAGTGATCAATAAGTTACTGCTTAAATTTTCATGTTGGCACTTTGCAACATAAAAGTAGATTTTGGTTGTAGGTCGGCACTCTGGGGCTCATTTATTAAGGGTCCTGCGGCCACACTTTGGTCGGATATTCCGTCGATTTCCGTTCCGCATCGCGCCGGGGATTGTGTCGCAAGCGATCCGATTTTGGTGCATCGGCGCCGGCTTGCACTCGACACAAAACGGGGGGTGGGCCGTCGGACAACCCAACAGATTCGTTCTAAGCGATTTAACATTTCAAATTGTGTCACAAGACAATGCACTTACATGTACCGGGAAGAAGAAGGTGAACTCCGGCGGACCTCACCGGGGAAGCGGCGGATGCAGGAACTCGGGCACGTGAGCTACGTGAATCACGCTGGACTACATCTTCATCGGACACTCCGGATCGGGGTTTGCGACAGGACCGGGTAAGTAAATTTGCCCCTCTGTCTCAAAAGATTCGCCATCACTAGCCTATAACATGTGTTTATTTTTATCTCCGTAAAAATTACAACTTCGTAGCATTTAAAACTCTGTATGGTGACATTCCTGCAAAAAAAATCAACAACTCAATTTTGTAAAAAAAAATGGACAATTGGGTGTTACCAAAAGGGGGCGTGTCTCTACATGTCTATTTCCAATTAGTGAGAAATGCATAAAGAAAAGCACAAGGAAGAGTTACAGTAGAAGACACTTCATGCTCGATGACGGATGGTCTACGATTCAGGTTGCACTTTCCCTACATACATGCACTGAGAACTTTCTATATTGGGCTTTTTTTAGGAAAGGTCCACATAATATAAAAGCTACTGAGGGATACTTCCCGCTGATGATCTCCATTAACTATGACAAGAGCAGCGCTCCAATAAAGAGATGTCCATAAGGAATACTCAGTCTTTCGCACAATGTCGGAGAAATTCCCGTTCCTTCTTTAGAACGTGCGGTTTGGTTAAACTCACTAACTCCCGTGATGCTGTCATATTAAAATTATTTAATTAAATAGCAAAGCAGATGGCGGTGCCAAGGCTACCTATGTGAATTATCACAGCGTGACAGGAACTCAAATATTGTTCCTGAACCTCTACCAATGATAATATGAGACTTTTCTCTGGCCTGAGGTTTCACTTCTTCGCACAAGTCTAAATTTTTACCAGTATCGAAATATTATTTATGTCACAGCGTCTCCGTATTGATTTCTTTATGGGGTTTCAAAGCCGAGGTTCAGATGTTTTCACGACTCTTTCTGCAACATGAACTGATGTTAATCTCAGTGTCCCACCGACCGCACATAGTTGTGGACGGGAGAATTGCAAGGAATATGAGAAAAAGTATTCGGAATGTTACAAAAGCAATGGGACAGATTTATCATTGTGTCGAAGAAGTCTACTTGGTGGAAGGAGGTCCTGAAGACGGACACAGGTGTAGGTGTCATATTCATTATACATTTGTACAGGGTCGGCTCCAGGTATCAGTAGGCCCCTGGGTGGCGGAGTCTCAGTGGGCCCCTTTGCCGTGAACTCACATGGTGACATTAAAAATTCAGGAACTAAAACAGTCTCTTGTGCCCTAAAATATTCTCTAATTTATCATCCCAAACAGCCCCTTCATTGTTATATTATATACAGCCCCCTCATGGTTATATTATATACAGCCCCCTCATGGTTATTTTATATACAGCCCCCTCATGGTTATTTTATATACAGCCCCCTCATGGTTATTTTATATACAGCCCCCTCATGGTTATTTTATAAACAGCCCCCCTCATGGTTATTTTATATACAGCCCCCTCATGGTTATTTTATAAACAGCCCCCTCATGGTAATTTTATATAAGCCCCCTCATGGTTATTTTATATACAGCCCCCTCATGGTTATTTTATACACAGCCCCTCATGGTTATTTTATATACAGCCCCCTCATTGTTATTTTATATACAGCCCCTCATGGTTATTTTATATATAGCCCCCTCATGGTTATTTCATATACAGCCCCCTCATGGTTATTTTATATAAGCCCCCACATGGTTATTTTATATACAGCCCCCTCATGGTAATTTTATATAAGCCCCCTCATGGTTATTTTATATACAGCCCCCTCATGGTAATTTTATACACAGCCCCCTCATGGTTATTTTATATACAGCCCCCTCATGGTAATTTTATACACAGCCCCCTCATGGTAATTTTGTATACAGCCCCCTCATGGTTATATTATATACAGCCCCCTCATGGGTATTTTATATACAGCCCCCTCATGGTAATTTTGTATACAGCCCCCCTTACCCCCATATGGATTCATTAGATATATCCCCCTCACCTTCATGGATTCCTTATCTAGAACATTATGTCCCCCCCCACAGCAGCTCTGGGCCCTGCTGGTACCGGCCCTGCATTTGGGACATTCCTTCAAGTGGCTTAGATTTCTGATACTAGTATTGGGATCTTATTAATTAAGGTGACCACAATTCAGACCGAGCATGTGAATCCGGAAAATTTTGTCAAGGTTGACGTCCATGGGATCCTTCAAAATCTTCTTTGGGAAACACAGACCGGATTATTCTGTTGTTTTTATTGAAGTAGACATGTACTTTAGGTGCAGTTACTTATGTTTATTTATGGTGAAGCCAAGTAGACCAAAGTGACCTTCTACATTATGAACATTTGTCTTCCATAACTGCAACATACAGAAAAACAAAGGTCAAAAGTTCCCAAAAAGTCGGGAAACCCGACAAAAATGCGGCCGTGGGACCCTTAGTAAATAAGCCGCATTGAGTCTCATTACAGGGATAATACACACAGTGATGTCACAGTACAGGATAATACACACAGTGATGTTACAGTACAGGGGTAATACACACAGTGATGTCACAGTACAGGGGTAATACACACAGTGATGTCACAGTACAGGGGATAATACACACAGTTATGTCACAGTGCAGGATAATACACACAGTGATGTCACAGTACAGGGATAATACACACAGTGATGTCACAGTACAGGGATAATACACACAGTGATGTCACAGTACAGGGATAATACACACAGTGATATCACAGTACAGGGGTAATACACACAGTGATGTCACAGTACAGGGGTAATACACACAGTGATGTCACAGTAGAGGCAAAATACACACAGTGATGTCACAGTACAGTGATAATACACACAGTGATGTCACAGTACAGAGATAATTAACACAGTGATGTCACAGTACAGGGATAATACACACAGTGATGTCACAGTACAGAGATAATACACACAGTGACGTCACAGTACAGGGATAAAACACACAGTGATGTTACAGTACTGGGATAATACACACAGTGATGTCACAGTACAGAGATAATACACACAGTGACGTCACAGTACAGAGATAATACACACAGTGATGTCACAGTACAGGGATAATACACACAGTGATGTCACAGTACAGGGGATAATACACACAGTGACGTCACAGTACAGGGATAACACATCAAAAGGACCCAACCGGGAACTGATGTTATGGAGCCTAAATGACAATACTGTCTCGCTGTGGCTTCGTCAGGGAGATCCCGGAGCGTCGGCGCCTCCCCGCGCATGCGCGGTGCACGCACAAGGAGGCAGGAGGAGTGTGGCACCGCGCGTGCGCGCGGGGGTGACGCGGCGCCCGGGGTCTCGCGATATTTTGCGACCCAATAGCGGGGAACTTCCGTGACGCACGCTAGGAATAAAAACCCGACAAAGGATATGCAGTTTACCCCTGACGAAGCCACAGCGAGGTGGCGATACGCGTGGGGCAGCCAGCCTCCCCCCCCGCGACCTGACCCATCGGGTAAAGTTATTTGGCTCTAGTGATTTGTTGCATTGCATGGTACCCTTTGTATGCTTTCACTATTTCCTGTGGGTCACTCTATTTGTCTGCATTTGGACTGTAGGGGGGAGTGAGCACACCAGCCAGCCCGCATCAGGGGCTATTGGTGGTCTGCATCCAATTGATGGATGCATGGCATGTTTTTAAATGTTTTTAATGCATATCAATAAAAGTTTATATTTTTATATACAGACAGTATTGTCATTTAGGCTCCATAACATCAGTTCCCGGTTGGGTCCTTTTGATGTGATATACTTTCAGTTTCTACTGATGTGAGAGCCGTGTTCATCAAGGGTTAGACAGTCTGTGACACAGCATAGAATATATACATACCTCCCAACTTTTGTGGAGGAGAAAGAGGGACAAAAGGCGATTTTTTTACCCACAGAAGCCACACCCTAGCCACGCCCCCTAACCACACCCCCTGGCCACGCCACTGCTCATACCTTCAACGCATCCACTGGCACCAATGTATATTTATGTATATAATTGGGGGGCATATTCCACTCCCCCTAGACAACGAGCATGTCCCCCCCAGACAACGAGCATGTCCCCCCCCCAGACAACGAGCATGCCCTCCTAGACAACGAGCATGTCCTCCCCTAGACAACGAGCATGCCCCCCCCAGACAACGAGCATGTCCTCCCCTAGACAACGAGCATGTCCTCCTAGACAACGAGCATGTCCTCCTAGACAACGAGCATGTCCTCTCCTAGACAACGAGCATGCCCCCCCCAGACAACGAGCATGTCCTCCCCTAGACAACGAGCATGTCCTCCCCTAGACAACGAGCATGTCCCCCCCTAGACAATGAGCATGTCCCCCCCAGACAATGAGCATGTCCCCCCCAGACAACGAGCATGCCCCCCCTAGACAACGAGCATGCCCCCCCTAGACAACGAGCATGTACCCCCACCTAGACAACGAGCATGTCCCCCCCAGACAACGAGCATGTACCCCCACCTAGACAACGAGAATGTACCCCCACCTAGACAACGAGCATGTCCCCCCCTAGACAACGAGCATGTCCCCCCCCTAGACAACGAGCATGTCCCCCCCCCTAGACAACGAGCATGTCCTCCCCTGTGGCTGCGTGCCCTTTTTGTGTGTTTGTGTTATTTTTGTCTTCCAGGACCGTGCCTGCTGTGGACTGCTTCGGATTCGAAGGATTACGTCGATGACCGACATTTCTAACAAATAAAATGGTCAACGAGGGTGTGTCTGCGTTTTTTGTTCAATAAAATTTTCTGAAAACGGTGTGATTATTTATTTTTTTGCGACAGACACTCTTCATAGTTTGCCATAGTAGTGGTGCCGGCTAGGTGACGGTGCTCATTACTAAGGGCTGGCCTTAGTGTTTGCCTTAATTTTTTTGGCAAATTCACACTAACGCCCATACCATTACCCCGGTACCCACCGCCACCAGGGGTGCCGGGAAGAGCCAGGTACAAACCAGTACCTGACCGTCTATAGATGGTCAGGTAGTGGGGCGGCTGCAGGCTGTTATTGTTGCGCTGGAATAGCCCCCTAACAGTGGCCTATCCCAGCTCAGTAATGGCAGGCTGCTGCTGCTTTATTGTATCAGGCTGATTTGAAAAATAGGGGGAGCCCCATGCCGTTTTTTCTTCAAATTTTTGACAAAAATATGCGTGGGGTTCCCCCTTTAAAGGGGGCTCCCAGGCTGTTTCCCCCATTTTTACAAAAAAATGGGGGAAAAAAACGGCATGGGGTGCCCCCTATTGTTCAAATCAGCCAGATACAATAAAGCAGCAGCAGCCTGCCATTACTGAGCTGGGATAGGCCACTGTTAGGGGGCTATTCCAGCGCAACAATAACAGCCTGCAGCCGCCCCACTACCTGACCATCTATAGACGGTCAGGTACTGGTTTGTACCTGGCTCTTCCCGGCACCCCTGGTGGCGGTGGGTACCGGGGTAATGGTATGGGCGTTAGTGTGAATTTGCCAAAAAAATTAAGGCAAACACTAAGGCCAGCCCTTAGTAATGAGCACCGTCACCTAGCCGGCACCACTACTATGGCAAACTATGAAGAGTGTCGCAAAAAAATAAATAATCACACCGTTTTCAGAAAATTTTATTGAACAAAAAACGCAGACACACCCTCGTTGACCATTTTATTTGTTAGAAATGTCGGTCATCGACGTAATCCTTCGAATCCGAAGCAGTCCACAGCAGGCACGGTCCTGGAAGACAAAAATAACACAAACACACAAAAAAAGGGCACGCAGCCACAGGGGAGGACATGCTCGTTGTCTAGGGGTCAGGGGTAGACATGCTCGTTGTCTAGGGGGGGGGGGGGAAATGCTCGTTGTCTAGGGGGGGGGACATGCTCGTTGTCTAGGAGTCGGGGGGAGACATGCTCGTTGTCTAGGGGGGGGGGAATGCTCGTTGTCTGGGGGGGGGACATGCTCGTTGTCTGGGGGGGGCATGCTCGTTGTCTGGGGGGGGACATGCTTGTTGTCTAGGGGGGGGAGACATGCTCGTTGTCTAGGGGAGACATGCTCGTTGTCGCAGTAAAGGGGAAGGGTCCTATGGAGCGCAGTAAAGGGGAGGGGTCCTATGGAGCGCAGTAAAGGGGAGGGGTCCTATGGAGTGCAGTAAAGGGGAGGGGTCCTATGGAGCGCGCAGTGAAAGCCATAAAAAACACATTTGATATTTTCCTTCCCGCTTCCCAGTACAGGGCCTGGAATATTTAATACTGTCACTAGGAAGTATAATTTGTTACGCAGTAACAGGCCGCACACAGCTCTGTACGTGGAAAAATAAAAAAGTTATTGATTTTTGAAAGTGGGGAGTGAAATATGGAAACGCAAAAATCGCTCCGTCAGAGTAATGGAGCAGACGGCCGTGTATGACCATTCTGCTCCATTACTGTCATAGAGCGATGACATGTACCTTATGTGGACCCCAACAGACCCCTCGTTTTCATGATCTATGGGGGTCACATCACTGAAACCCCCACACATCAGCAGGTTAAGCCCTGTCCTATGGATAGGGCCTAACTTGTATTTGTGGGAAAACCCCTTTAACCCCTTAACGCTCTGCGCCGTAGCTCTACGGCGCAGAGGTATAAGGAGTGTATGAAGAGGGCTCACGGGCAGAGACCTCTTCATACAAGGTGGGGGGTTTTGCATGTTGCAGAAAACCCCCACCGCTAATAACCGCAGTCGGTCATTGTCGCCGGCAAAGTCTTTTTTACGATCACTGTGCCCCCGAACGTCATCGGGGGGCGGCGATCGTTTGCCGTGGTAGCCTCGGGTCTTCTTTTGACACGAGGCTACATGGCTTCTGCAGATTCGTTACAATGAGCCAGAAGTATTGCAGTATATGGTAGGAGCGATCTGACCATCTAGGGTTAATGTACCCTAGATGGTCTAAGAAATAGTGGAAAAAAAAAGAAAAAACAGGTTTTAAAAATATAAAATATTAAAAATTCTAATCACCTCCCTTTCCCTAGAACGGATATAAAACATAATAAACAGTAAAAATCACAGACATATTAGGTATCGCCGCGTCCCAAAATGCCCGATCTATCAAAATATAAAAACGGTTACGGGCGGCGGTGACCTCCGAGGCGGGAAATGGCGCCCAAAAGTCCGAAATGCGACTTTTACACCTTTTTACATCACATAAAAAATGAAATTAAAAATGATCAAAATGTCGCACAGACCTCAAAATGGTAGCAATGAAAACGTCGGCTCATTTCGCCAAAAATGACCCCACCCCCAGCTCCGTGCACCGAAATATGAAAAAGTTATTAGCGTCAAAATTTATTATTTTTTTTTTTGCACACATTCGTTTAATTTTTGAAAATGTATTAAAACACAATAAAACCTATAAATCAGGTATCACCGCGATCGCACCGAACCAAAGAATAAAGCTGAGGTGTTATTTTGAGTGCACAGTCAAAGTCGAAAAAACTGAGCCCACAAGAACGTGACACGTCCGTTTTTTTAAAAAAAAACTTTCCACATTTGGAATTTTTTGCAGCTTCGCAGTACACGGCATGTTAAAATAAATAACATTACGGGAAAGTAAAATTTGTTACGCACAAAATAAGCCCTCACACAGGTCTGTACACAGAAACATGAAAAAGTTATGGATTTTTGAAGTTGGAGAGCGAGAAATGAGAGGAAAAACCCTGCGTCCTTAAGGGGTTAAGGGAATAAGTATATGGTACAATAAAAACAGAATAGAAGGGCACTGGGGGGATTAGGGATGGGGGCAGGGGGTCTATGGAGGAAAGTGTTTAACCCTTTAGCTGCTGCCTGCAGTCACTGTAGAGTACCTGTTATCACACTGCAGCTGCACACACTCGGCTCTGCTTCATCAGACGAACTTCAGTGAGGAGCAGGAGGAGGAGGTGTGGGCAGGGAGCTATTGATGTAGCAGAGCTGGAGAGCTCCTGCCTGCACGGAGGCTGATCCCCTGGGGCTGCTGTGCAGGTGCAGTGCAGAGAATATGACACTCTGCACTGCTCCATCCATCCATCCATCCATCCATGTGCCTGCAAGTGGCAGCCTGAGGACAGGGAGGGCTCTGCCTCCCAGGGGAGGGGATGGGGGAGGTGCCGGCTCTGCAGCAGACAGCCCGGGAGCTGGAGAGGAGGAGGACGCTGCACCCCGCCCCCTGGCTTCTCTGTATCCTGAGCAGGACGGGGGCGGGACTCGGGGGCGGGACAAAACGGAAAAATCAGTGAAAACGCAAAAAAAAACGGGACTTTCACTTAACGGTCCGTGCAGGCGGGACAAGGGTTAAAAAACGGGACTGTCCCGCCCAAAACGGGACGGTTGGGAGGTATGTATATATACTACAGTACAGGGATAATACACACAGTGACGTCACAGTACAGGGATAATACACACAGTGATGTCACAGTACAGGTATAATACACAGTGATGTCACAGTACAGGTATAATACACAGTGATGTCACAGTACAGAGATAATACATACAGTGATGTCACAGTACAGGGATAATACACACAGTGATGTCACAGTACAGAGATAATATACACAGTGATGTCACAGTACAGGGATAATACACACAGTGACGTCACAGTACAGGGATAATACACGCAGTGATGTCACAGTACAGGGATAATACACACAGTGATGTCACAGTACAGGGATAATACACACAGTGATGTCACAGTGCAGGGATAATACACACAGTGATGTCACAGTACAGGGATACTACACACAGTGATGTCACAGTACAGAGATAATACACACAGTGATGTCACAGTACAAGGATAATACACACAGTGATGTCACAGTACAGGGATAATACACGCAGTGATGTCACAGTACAGGGATAATACACACAGTGATGTCACAGTACAGGGATAATACACAATAATGTCACAGTACAGGGAGTATACACACAGTGATGTCACAGTACAGGGATAATACACGCAGTGATGTCACAGTACAGGGATAATACACACAGTGATGTCACAGTACAGGGATAATACACACAGTGATGTCACAGTACAGGAACATATAATATACTGCAATATAGTGCATCTGTACTAGACCTCTAGATCATTTTTTGACAGCTATGGGAGCCTCAGAGAGGCAAATCATCTACTCCACCACTCCTTCATTATGTGCACCCCAAGACATAACTTCGCTTTGGGCCCAAGAAATCCACTACTTTCCATGGCAATAGACTACTGTTCTTATTAGGGGAACTTACCTTAAAATGAAGTAACATTTTGGACCTCCACTTTCACATGGCCTAGTAGGGCTTACAGCATCAGCTTAACATAACTGGACAATCCCTTCACCCTGTTAATATTAATTTGGGCCAGGGTGGCGCTGGAAGTGTGCTGTGTGATTTGAGTTAGTGACACAAGGGATTAATGATTTGACGCACAAACAAAAAGAATTAGAACAGTCTCCCCATTCATGAGAGTGAAATAGATCTTTCTAGATTACCTTTAAGCTACTCTTTTGTGTACCAAAAATTGCGCCACAAAACCAGTCGGTAAAATAGAAGTGCCGGAAAAGTGCCGGATTCACAAGCGGTGACACAATTTTGCACCCAAGTTGTGAGTGTCGGAAAACCACTGATATTGTGGCGCCGACATTCATAAATAAAGCACAAGAGGCGCAGCAAGGGAAGGAAGATTTCCACCAGTTTCCAATATGAAAGTCGATAATAAATGCCCCCCATAGTGTTTACTCCATGGATAAATTCTGAGAACATATTTGTATCAGGACTTGGACACCACTATCTGCTCAATGTCTTTAATCCATCACTCCACCAACTCCAACGTCGTGGGGAACGGGGGGGAATTCATTGGAAATGTGAACATGTTTATTTCTTCGTCTTCACTGTTATACAATGCCAGCGCCAAACTTAGAAGGTGCCAAAGAACTCTCAATGTTTTGAGTAGACCTCATTGAACATCAAAGGTAGAAAAGCAAAATCAGAGGAGAGATTCCAGGCGAGAATCAAGCTGCTCGATTCTGACAAGTTAAATACCGTCTGAATCTGAGGTAAACAATGTGCCCGAGATATGTCTGCCGAGGAGGAGAGATGAAAGGGTTGTCTGCCGGAGAGTGAGGAGACACGAAGGAGCAAAACATGGAGGAGAGGAGACAGGTGGCAGGTGGAACCGTGCGGAAATCAAACAAATCAGGTGTAAAATGGGTAAAACACAGGTAAGACATGTGTCATGGAAGGTGTGGTCGGCTGGATGGGTCCTTCACCTGTTTCAGATTATCGAGTCAAACACTTGCAAGTTAAAATCAATTGTGGACCTGTCTATAAAGAGGTGGCCCCAAGATGATGTGTTGTGCACAGACACATGTTTATCAGGTGGGGTACAGCCTTGGGACCCTCCATCGAGCATGAGAAAAGCGCTCCCATCACTGGCGATGCTATAGTCATAGAAGCCGTCAGTGGGGGCCTGTACAGTAAAGCCAAAGGCAAAGGCAAAGGCCAGCAGGCACAATGTGATTGCCCCAGACAACTCCAGAGTTGCCCATAGCAGCCACAAACATAAATAGTGGAACTTCGCTGAGAGGGAGGGGGGAAAGATTACGTAGAGCTGCACAGAACTTGTCACATCAGTCCCTGTCCCCAATTGGGCTCACGAAATCATGTGCTGGATTAAACAATTATTTTCCGTGGATGTGTAAAGAGAAGAGATGAGTGGAGCCGAATCATAACAACTGTGAGTGGTAAAGGTTAACACCCAAAATCAGTTCCAGCACCAATCGCAAGTATTACTGGTGTGGGGGGGGGGGGGGTGAACCAAAATCTGGACTTCTGACTGAAGTCTGGATTCGTGTTCGGAACTTGTTCATGTCAGAACATTGCCCCATCACTTGTAAAGAGATGATGATGACATTTCTGCACCAGTTTTGTATCGCGGCTGCTATGTGTCCAAGACAGAAAAAGACAGAAAAAATGTGCCACAATTCTGTCCGACGCACGCTACAATTGTGTCTGCGCCACAATTCTAAAACAACAATTTTAAAGAAAAAGCACCAGAAAACAATGGTGCATTCTGCAGGAGCAGTGTAGGGGGCGCCAGATCCACAAAGAACGTGTGACACATTTCATGAACCTGTCCCACATTGTGCCCTCTACAGGAAAACTACACATAGTACAGTTTGCAGTTGATTTGATAAATGTGGGCCTAAAAAGTCCAAAAAAAAGCTCGTAATACAAACGGGTGACACTTTGGCACTTCTATTTTGAGTCACATCGAAACCTGAAAAGTATTAATGGGATCTAACTCTGCCGAGAGATTGACATGCTTATCAACCTATATAACAGAAAATGGTCCAATATTTCGGCAGCATCCAATCAAATTCACATATTTCTGGCTTTTACACTTGAATTTAACCAAACTGTAAAGTATTTTCTTCTGTTTTCAATATTCATGGAGGAAGGGGAGTCATAACAGCACATAAAAAAAGCATAAAACACCATATTAGGTTGTAGTAAGGAAGGGACCGTCACCTAATAACTCAAGACGAGCGCAGCTTGACTCCTCGGCGCTTCTCACATACAGTAAGCTGCAGAAAACAGATGGGGTAATCGCTCATCTGCTGGGAACACGACCATACAATACAAATCTTCCTAATGGCTGGATCACTTTGTGAAATACAAATGAACAAAAGGCATAAATTATTGGCAGGATCTTTTTATGGCACAAAATAATAACAATGAAGCCATAAATGAAATCTGAGAGATGTTATTATTATGACAGGCATATTCTCCGCTGATTTTTAGGCAATTCACACAGCGGTAATTGGTAAAATATGCTGTTTGTGTCCGTGTATTGTTCCCCACGTACAACCCCCAGCCATGAACACAACGCATTACTTCACTGCCGTTTACATGCAATTTTCTTCATCTCAGATCTCTGCGCAGAGGAAATATTGAAACAATTACACAGTTTTAATGATACATGGAAAACAAGAACAATGCTCACCCGAAAAAGAGACGACGCATAGTAAGTGCACTCACATATGTCCAATGCAATATCAATATTACACTGTCACAACACGACGTGAAGGGCTGGACTACAAGCTACAACCACCAGTTCTTGATCCTTGAACCTTATATAGATCAGTGAATGAAAAACTACAACTCCCCAAATGCTGGAATGTGTAGTTTGAATGGCCACCACACTGTATTAGCTACATGGTCCCCTTGCATCTGGTGGGAAACCCCCCATATGCAAGGGGCCGGGCCAGACAGAAGTTCTAGAGAGTCACAGAACCTGCTTCAACCAATAAGTGGCCTCCTCAGACCAGGGGACGTCACTTCCTGTCAAGGCAACTTCACTTCCTGTTTCGACCCCTGGTCAATCATTGAATGAAGTTGGTCATGAAACAACAATTTCCCCCTCCAAAGAACTTCCATCTTGACACTGGTCCAAAAAAGTACTACAGTAAGGGGTAAGTATATATTCTATTTTGTACCAACCTGTCCCCTTGGGTTTTTTTCTATATTACCATAAAACACCTTCATGCTTCATTCCTTCAGCTTGTAGAGCAACCTTCACCTATATTGGTCCTCTGTAGACTCTGTAGAAGTAATTTACATGTTGGCCATGCATAGTCATGCTACTGTACTTAAAGGGAAGCTGTCATTGGCAATTGGCCTAGTAAACACTACCAGTATGTTGTCAAGCAATGTAACAGCTTCTAGTTTTTGTTTCTTTCATGGCCCAGTGTGGTGACATCATCCAGAAAATAAACTTTGAAGTGAGCTGCAAATTGGTTGTATAAAGTCAAGGAGGAGGAGTTTAACACAGATGTCATGCTGTGTAGCTCTGAACCTCTCCTCCTCTGGAATAGAAATCATGCATCAGACTTAAGGAGATCTGGTTAGTGATATCTCTGGGTGTAGGACCATCAATTACAGTGAAGGGGGTTTTCTGAGGCAAGGAGAGCTTGACTTCAGCATTAAACTCTCCGCCTCCTTGACTTTATACAACCAGTTTACATCTCACTTCAAAGCTGATTATCTGGGTGATGCCACCACACTGGGTCATTAAAGAAACACGATCTGGAATGTGTGTCAGCTGCTTGGCAAGGTATTGGTTGTGGTTTATTAGATCAATTTCTGCTGACAGGTTCACTTTAAAATGTGTAGACAGCATGTACCCCTCCACTCTGTCGCCGGTGGCGCACCCTTCACCCTCTTCCATGCTTACTTGGCATGGAGGTGGCCTAAAGGGGGAAACAGGCACGATTCCTGGTCATTGCACCTATTTCAGGGCTTATAGAATAATAATAATTCTTTATATAGCGCACACAGATTACGCAGCGCTGCACAGAGCTTGTCACATCAGTCCCTGTCCCCAATGGGGCTCACAATCTAATCAACCTACCAGTATGTTTTGGAGTGTGGAAGGAAACTGGAGGACCCGGAGGAAAACCACACAAACATGGAGAGAACATACAAACTCTTTGCAGATGTTGACCTTGGTGGGATTCAAACCCAGGACCCCAGCGCTGCAAGGCAGAAGTGCTACTCACTTAGCCAACGTGCCACCCTATATGATCAACCCTTCTCTTCTTAGGTGAAATAACTCAGACCATAATTTTACAAAAAAAAAAAAAAGTTGGAGCAAATTATTATACTTTGGCGCATTTTAAGATTTGTTGTCCAAAGTTGGGGCGCAAAAACTTACAATAAATCATGCACAAGGCAAATGTGCAAGTATGTGGCTACAAATTGAGCCAGAATAGTAAATCTCAGGTCAACAAAATGAGGCCACATTTACAGAATTTTTTTGTGACTACAGTAGATTTGATATTACAAAACCAGAAAAGTATAACGGAGCAGTAAAACTGGATGTAAAAAAAACAACCCTGACCTGAATTGTTCTCAGCTGCTCCAGTGATGTTTGTGCCGCACGTGTTTTCTCGCCTGGAAAAAAAATCATGATAGATAGTGGGAAATGTAACGTTGGAGACATTCCTCATCCCAGAATATGAAAGGCCGAGGGACCAGCGAGGAACTTGTGCTGCACAACTAATGGTCAGATGTTCTGCTCCGGTAGTGGGGAATAAATAATGAGGACCAGTAACATCACACAACATGGAAACTCGCTTCCTGTTTGCCGGGTTCCTAAATCTCCAGAATTATTCCGGGTATAATATCTCCATAAATAAGCGGGCACCTTTTATCTGCTGCTATATCTGTACAGTGCACAGGACGGGTGATGTACTGCACCACTGGGACACCAGGGAGATAAATGTCTGCTAACTGTGAGAGCCTCGCGTTATCTGGAGACAATACAAAGCAGAGAAAGTTTGTCTTCCAACTTTCCCAGGTTTTCAAAGAGTTTGCCCACAGGATACTGATCTCATACATCCTGCTAATAGGTTGTTACATACAAGAGATCACTGAATGTCATAGATAATGATAAATGATAGATACTGTAGATGATATACATACATAGATAATAAATGATAGATAGATAGATAGATAGATAGATAGATAGATAGATGATAGATAGATAGATAGATAGATATGAGATAAAAGTCAGATAGATAGAGAGATAGATAGATAGATAGATAGATAGATAGATAGATAGATAGATAGATAGATGATTGATTGATAGAGATAGATAAATAGAAATATAGATAGATAGATAGATAGATAGATAGATAGATAGATAGATAGATAGATAGATATGAGATAGATAGATAGATAGATAGATAGATAGATAGATAAATATGGGATAGATAGATAGATAGATAGATAGATAGATAGATAGATAGATAAATATGGGATAGATAGATAGATAGATAGATAGATAATAGATGTAAGATGGATAGATATGTGAGATATATATGAGATAGATGCATGTATAGTAAATTATTAATAGATCAATAGAAATATACATAGATGATATAGATACATACATAATAAATGATATATAGATGATTAGATAAGATAGATAGACCAAAAAGTAGTCAGAGCGCCGCAGAAGTTTGAGTTCTATGATACAACCTCTTTTGATTTTGGCTGTAATATTATTCCTTTAAAAATAGCTGTATCAATATGCTATAAATATTAGGAAATATGATAGACAGATAGATAGATAGATAGATAGATAGATAGATAGATATGAGATAGATAGATAGATAGATAGATAGATATGAGATAGATAGATATGAGATAGATAGATAGATAGATAGATAGATAGATAGATATGAGATAGATAGATATGAGATAGATGATAGATAGATAGATAGAAGATAGATATGAGATAGATAGAAGATAGATATGAGATAGATAGATAGATAGATAGATAGATATGAGATAGATAGATATGAGATACATAGATAGATAATAGATAGGAGATAGATAGATAGATAGATAGATAGATAGATATGAGATAGATAGATAGATAGATAGATAGATAGATAGAAGATAGATAGATAGATAGATAGATAGATAGAAGATAGATAGATAGATAGATAGATAGGAGATAGATAGATAGATAGATAGATAGATATCTCTGTGCCATGAACAAGCATCTGTAGACCCACCTGTGTCAGCTGCTAATCAATGGAGACGACCCCTAGGTAGCGACCTGGTGGCTTCTCTGCAGTGAGTTCCTTTTATGGGGTTAATGAGTGAAAACCTGGGGGAGCCGTTGGAAAATGTTCTAAGGAGTTAGATTCCGATTAGACTCACATCAGTTGATCATAATTTACTTCTATAATACATATGAGAAATAGCTGTGTGTTGAGAGTGGCATATACACTCCACCGTATACTGCTAAATATAGCATCCAGGGTGTCTTCAAGGATTTTTTCAGGACAAATAATATTAATTATCGTTGGATGATAACGGGGGTATAACACCTGGAAGCCCCATGATCGGCTGTTTAGCGCTACAGGCTGGGTGCCCTCAAAAGGCAAATGCAAGAGAGAACAGGATAATGTGGACAATCTCCATGGGTAATTGTTTCATCACTGCAGCACTGAACATGTAAAGAACTGTCTCATCTTACAGTGTAACATTACATACAGTGTAGTTTCCTCCAGCACTTCAGATGATGAAGATTAAAAGCATGGCTTTTATTGGAGCATATTAAAAACTGTGATGTAAATCTAAAAAAGAAAAAAACAGATATATATTTTGAGCCATAACATGTAATTCATATAGTCATGGTTATGATCATGATCTGATGGGAAACATTAACTTCGACATTAAACTTGGAAACGACTGGACCCAAAGTGTGTAAAGAAGTCAGTGAGGAGGAAGGAGGAAGTGTCATGGTTTGGAGAATACTTTTAGGACCTCTCATACTGCTATATGAGTGAAAGCAAGTGTGAATCAGAACCTTCTTCAACAACACATGGGTCCATCCATGACTGAATTAGGCAGCAATCTTCATGCAGGACAATGCCCTCCCTGTCACACAGCAAAACGGGTAACGCAGAAAACATTGAAACAATAAAATGGCCAGGCAAGAGTCCTGATCGTAACTCAATAGAAAACCTCAGAAAAATCTTTGGTGACAAACTTCAGAAGATGTAATTATAATCCTTTTCTGTGTTACAGTCATTGCTGTTCTCTAATTATGATCATCATGTTTTTTGCTAAATAAAGGTTTTATGTGGAGATAGTTTGGTTTCCACTGGAGATTACTTTATTTCTTAAAAAAGTCAAGTGTACAATGGGGGTCATTTACTAAGGGCCCGATTCATGTTTTCCCAACGTGTTACCTGAATATTTCCGATTTGCACCGATTTTCCCTGAATTGCCCTGGGATTTTGGCGCACGCGATCGGATTGTGGCGCATCGGCGCTGGCATGCACACGACGGAAATCGGGGGGCGTGGCCGAACTATAACCCGACGGATTCGGAAAAACCGCCGCATTTAAAACAAAAAAAGTGTCGCGGAGATTGCACTTACCTTCACTAGGAATAGGCCGATGAACTCCAGTGTGTTCCGATGGTCTTCAGCGCAGCAGCGCCACCTGGTGGACGGCGGAGGAACTACCTTAATGAATCCCGGCCGGACCCGAATCCAGCGCAGAGAACGCGCCGCTGGATCGCGAATGGACCGGGTAAGTAAATCTGCCCCATTGTCTCTAATTAGATTTTTCAGTGTATCTACATATAATATGGGTGCTAGTAGTTCCAATTCTAGGGGTAGAGACAAGTCACATGTGGCTGTTATCACCTTCCAGAAAAATGTCCTCCTTCAAGGTCATAAATTGAAAACTTCAGCTGAGGAGCACTCTGTAATAAGTCAGGCCAAATGGGCCATGAGGTCCAGCTTTCTGTCTCAACAAGTGATCTGTTCTGAGGACTCCGTCTCCGGGGGAATGGATTTGCCATGGATCTGTCTGGAACTTTATAAAATACAAGTATCTGGAGAACTAGCTCCTCCATCTGCCACTGTGTGTGTGTGTCATGGCTCCCCAGAGCCCCACCAGTGTCCGGTACACTGCTCAATAAATCATCCTTTATTCAAGAATCTGCAGAAGAGGAGAGCAGAAGATCAGTGAAATGAAGATATATAGTAGGATTTTTTGTATAAGAATGTGTATATTCCTGCCGGGATGCTGGCATTTCATAGTCAACTTGTATCACAAGGGTAACGCTTCCGTGAAGTCAAACTTTTCCCAGAACATAACTTGTACTTCTGGAAGACTTGTAAATTTACAATCCTGCCTTATTACTTCCTACTGTTTAAAGTCTATGAAAAGGGTCGTCCCTTGATATCCTCCTTCATCATTTTATGGCCCTTCGCTCGTTTCGATTCGCTAAAGCTTTGCAGAATTTTTTTAAAGATTTGGTTCCGTTCCAAATCGAATCATTCTGAGCCAATGTTGCCCCACTTCTGGAAATTGGTATATCATCTCCTCTAGTCCTCTAAAACGCCAACACCCACCACTCATATCTGCGCTTGCCGGTGGAAGGTAAATGACAGTGGAACGTGGGCACCAGCATCAGGTCGTCGCTCATCAGGGAGTAGTGATCTGTGTCCATGGCAGCCTGGAGTCTGCATGAGGCTCAAGAACCCGTCACTGCGAAGGATCTATAACACTGTGCACTGTGTACATAGCAAATTGTACACAAAGGGGCTCATTTACTTACCTGGTCCTGTCACGATCCCTCCGCGCTTTGTCCGACGTGGATTCGGGTTCTGTCGGGATTCACTAAGATTGTGCGGCCGATATCCAGCAGGTGTCGCTGCTGCGCCGAGGTCTGCTGGAGTTCACCTGCTTCTCAGTGCATGTAAGTGCTTAATCTTGCGACACATTTCGTTTTTTAAATTCCACATTGTTTCCGAATCCATCGGGGTGTTCAAAGGCCCCTGATTTCTGTTGCGTGAAAGCCTGCGCCCAAATTGTGCCAAAATCCGATCGTGTGGGCCAAAAACCTGGTGCAATTCAGCGCAAAACGGAAAAATTCGGGAAACCCGACGAAAGTGTGGCCGCAGAGCTCTTAGTAAATGAGCCCCATAATACTGTAGTATGCAGTAGGGGGGGGGGGCTTAAAAGTAGTTAAAAAAAAGTGGAAAAAAAGTAAAAAAAAAAGTAATTAAAAAAAACTCCCTTCACTAAAAAATTTAACAAATAAAATTATAAAAATTATAAAATGTTATGTATCTCCAGGTCCCAAAAGACCAAAATCTATCAAAATATAAAAACTGTTATTCCTGGTGCTGAAACCCATAATGGAAAATAGTGGCCAAATGTTCAAAATGACACTTTATCGCCTTTTTGCAACACATAAAAATTTTAAGCAAAAGGTCCTACAGTCCTTAAAATGACAGCAATGAAAACGTCATCACATCCTGCAAAAAAATTACAAAGGTCTGTACAAGAAAGTATGAAAAAGTAAATGGTGTCAGAATAGGACAAAATGAAGACATTTGTTTTGTACAAATCAATTTGTTTTTATTTCTATTAATTTATCTATTTATAAATATTTGGAATTTTTTTCCACCTTCCCAGTAAACGGCATGGGGTTCCGGCATGCCATCACTGGGAAGTACAATTTGTTAGGCAGAAAAAATTATGGGTTTGTAAATACGGGGAGTGAAAAATGGAAAATTAACCCCTTACCGCATTTGGACACTCCTGAACGTCCTGTATTGGAAGAGGGAGCAGGAAGAGGGCTCATGGGCTCATGCGGGTATTAACCCTTTGATCGCCGCTGCCAAAGCTGTCAGCGGCATTAAAGAGATCATTGCTCCCTATGACATCATCGGGGAATAGCGATCCATTGCCATGACAGACTTGTTAGGTATTGTCGCGTAACCAAAATAGCCGATCAGAAAAAATGATACCACCCACAGCTCCGTACACCATAAGTATGAAAAAGTTATTAGTGCCAGAAGATGATGATCGTACCGACCCAAAGAATGAAGTAGACATGCCATTTATGGTGCAAAGTAAAAGCAGTAAAAGCCAAGCCCACGACAAAATGGTGCAAATGTGTTTTTTCATCATTTTCACTGCATTAAGAATTTTTTCCTGCTTCCTAGTACATGCCATAGAATATTAAATACCGTCACTATAAATTGCAATTTGTTATAAAGAAAACAAACCCTCGGAAAAATAAAAAAGTTATAGATTTTTTAAGGTGAGAAATGAAAACGAAACAACAAAAAAGGGCCTGGTCATTAAAGGGGTTTTCCCATTAACTGATCCCCCAGAGATTGCGAGAACGAAGGGTCCGATGAACCCCTCGCTGCTCCTCCAATTGATGGAGCAGACGGTTGCTCAAGAAGCTGACGGAAATTGCTGAGCCCCGCACTCCAAGATCTCCATCAGCTACATAGAGATTAACCCCTTAACGCTCTGCGCCGTAGCTCTACGGCGCAGAGGTATAAGGGATGTATGAAGAGGGCTCACGGGCTGAGTCCTCTTCATACAGAGGTGGGGGTTTTTGCATTTTGCACAAAACCCCCACCGCTAATAACCGCGGTCGGTGCTTGCACCGATCGCGGCTATTAACCCTCTAAACGCCGCCCGCAAAGTCGCGGGCGGCGTTTAAAAGACGGCGGCGCGCGGGCGTCGCCATCTTTTTTTCGATCGCCACGCCCCCGAACGTCATCGGGGGGCGGCGATCAGTTACCATGGTAGCCTCGGGTCTTCTCTTGACACGAGGCTACATGGTTTATGCAGGTTCGTTACAATGAGCCAGTGGCTCATTGTAATGTAAGACCTGCAAAAACGCCATATATTTCAATACTGTAGTATTGCAGTATATGGTAGGAGCGATCTGATCATCTAGGGTTAATGTACCCTAGATGGTCTAAAAAATAGTGAAAAAAAAAAGAAAAAAAAAAGTTTAAAAAATAAAAAAAATTAATAAAATATTAAAAGTTCAAATCACCCCCCTTTCCCTAGAACGGATATAAAACATAACAAACAGTAAAAATCACAGACATATTAGGTATCGCCGCGTCCCAAAATGCCCGATCTATCAAAATATAAAAACGGTTACGGCCGGCGGTGACCTCCGAGGCGGGAAATGGCGCCCAAATGTCCGAAATGCGACTTTTACACCTTTTTACATAACATAAAAAATGAAATAAAAAATGATCAAAATGTCGCACAGACCTCAAAATGGTAGCAATGAAAACGTCGCCTCATTTCGCAAAAAATGACACCTCACACATTTCCGTGCGCCAAAGTATGAAAAAGTTATTAGCGTCAGAAGATGGCAAAATTTTTTTTTTCTTTTTTGTACACATTCGTTTAATTTTTGAAAATGTATTAAAACACAATAAAACCTGTATAAATTTGGTATCACCGCGATCGCACCGAACCAAAGAATAAAGTAGGCGTGTTATTTGGAGCGAAGAGTGAAAGTCGTAAAAACTGAGCCCACAAGAACGTGACGCACGTGCGGTTTTTTAAAAATTTTTCCACATTTGGAATTTTTTTTCAGCTTCGCAGTACACGGCATGTTAAAATAAATAACATTACGGGAAAGTAAAATTTGTTACGCACAAAATAAGCCCTCACGCAGTTCTGTACACGTAAAAATGAAAAAGTTATGGATTTTTGAAGTTGGAGAGCGAGAAATTAGCCGAAAAACCCTCCGTCCTTAAGGGGTTAATGGAGCGAAACGGTCATGCATGGTCGTCCTCTTCATTAGTCGGGGGAGCGGCGAGGGGTCCATCTGACCCCTCATTCTCGTGATATGTGGGGGTCTTAGCACATAATGGGGCCTAACTACCTTTAAGGGGACTACACAACTGACATGTTTTGGCCTAGAAGAAAAAAAAAGACTACTCTGCCGAAACATGTAGGTCATTTGAGCCATATTTTATTTATGTTTTCTTACCCATGAAGACCAAATAAAGAAGGACCTTCCCGAACCCATACCATGGTCATGCTGGAGTTTACTTTTGCTGATTGTAGACTTGCTTTGGGATATATCCGTACACCTTTGGACTCCAAGTGAGCTGGACACTAACCTTCTGTACAGTGTCGGACCGGGATACCTTGGGCCCACCAGTAAAACCTGATCTTGGGGCCCACCACAGCTATAAGTTTGTTACATAATCTATTAATATAATCATATAAATACATAGGATAGTTGAGATGCTCAATGCTAAATATATGTATAAATTACAGAGAGGGTAGATTGTCCACCACTACTTATGCAGGGCCTGGGGGCCCACCGGGGGATCCACCTGTTCACCTGTGGGACAGTCCGAGCCTGCTTCTGTATATTCTTAATTGAGAACATACAGCTGGACAGAGGACTACCGGAGTCAGGATAGGGTCTTCTCAATGTCTACAATATACCACAGAAACAAGCAAAACAACAAGTATTACTCAACGAGAAGAGTACGGGAAGATAAGAGGTAGAGTACTGCAGAGTATATTATTCTTGGTCACTCTTCAACGAAGACGAGATACTCCTGATTGATTTCAGCCAAAGAGAAATTGGCAAATGATAGACATTAATAGCTCCCAATACTCACAGGAATCCTGAAATGTAGTCATGTTTTCCATCCATTGCTTACAAAAATAATATCCATGACACCGATAACGGAAACATTACTTTGCCTGATCTGCAAATTGGTTGCATTTTTTTAGTAATTCACCTCCAACTTGGCCGATCTCCCGTAGACATTTTATCTTTCTGGATAGACCTTCCACCCTTACTTGCCAGTTTCATATTTCGTAGATTAAGGTCATCAATAATTAATGTTTCTCGACTAATTACCGTTACAGAAGAAGAGTTTCAATGTTATTTGGCCACGAGCGATGCCAAAAAAACACTAGCAGTTAGTTACAAAATGATATTGAACTCCCAGGCAAGTAAAATATTTCACAATAACAATAATAATATGTACATCGTGTTCTGCCGGCCAAACATATGATGTGGTTTAGTGCTGGGCCCAGGAGCTCGTCCTTCTAGACTGTCCAGGGCACCATGACTACCAATAGGAACATGGACAACACTGGGCGAAGGTCGTGTCATACACAGTGGTCAACCCAACCGCGGAACTACCAGGGTGAAAGCCAATGGACCTCCTATGTATATATTGTGAGACACTGAAGGGGTTAACTGTGGATGGGCGGTATGTTCCCCCTAGGTTTTGCTTCTATGCAAGGCCTTAGTGCTGAGGTGGGTTTGTCCAGCACCTTGGACACAGGTGATGGGAACAGCCTAATTAGCCTGGATAAAATGACTCAGCAGAGTTGAGTGTGTTGTCTCTCTGTGGAAGGAGGCTGAGAGGACACAGCCCTGACCTGTGTGTCTGGAGCAGCCACGTGATCTTTGTTTAGTGTGAGTTAGTGGACTATTTGTATAGTTAGCACCCTGACGGGTAGGTTTTCTTTTGTTTGTTTGTTCAAATACCTGAATGTAAAGGCTGGTTTAATTTTGCTGCAATAAACGCAGGCGAGACCTGTTTGGACTGTACCCTGGTGTCCCTGTCTTGAACTGCATCCCAGCACCCCGCTACCACGGTCTCTACTGGGCCAAATCCCCACATATGGTGCTTCGGATTGCGGGCAGTTCAAAAAGACACACACCTGAAAGGCTCGCTACATCCTGCAACATTGCATGGCCTGGGTGAAAGCAGCAGGCAAAGTGCAGGATAAAGCCAAGATGGAGGACTTTATTAAATACCTGCAAGAGGAGGCCAGAGCTAATCGGCAGCAGCAGCAGGAAGAGTCCCTGGCTAATCGGCAGCTGCAGCAAGCCATGCTCCAGCAGCAGGAGGAGAGGTCCCGACAGCAGCAAGCCATGTTCCAGCAGCAGGAGGAGAGGTCCCGCCAGCAGCAGGAGGAGAGGTCCCGACAGCAGCAAGCCATGTTCCAGCAGCAGGAGGAGAGGTCCCGACAGCAGCAAGCCATGCTCCAGCAACAGCAGGAGGAGTCCCGAGCCATGTTCCAGCTGATGATGGAGAAGTTTTCTGGCATTATGGCAGCACCGCAAGCGTCGACTACTGAGGGGTCCCATACTGGTCTACAAGGGTACCCGGTTGTCCAGTGTTCCGCACGGGCTGCAGTACAAAAGGCTTTACAAAAAATGGCGGCGACCGACGACGTGGAGGCGTATCTCACAGTGTTCGAGCGAGTAGCTGAGCGAGAGGAGTTACCGGCTGAGCAGTGGGCAGATGTCCTGGCACCGTTCCTGACCGGCGAGTCGCAGAAGGCTTACTACGACCTGAGTGAAACGGAGGCCCGTGAGTACCCCCAGCTAAAGGCGGAGATTCTGGCTCGTCTTGGGGTCACCGTTCAAGTTCGCTCCAGCCGGGTCCACCAGTGGGCTTACTCAGAAAAATTACCCCCACGCTCCCAAATGCATGACCTGATCCATCTTGTCCGGAAGTGGTTACAACCAGAGGACTGCACCCCCGCACAGATGGTAGAGAGAGTGGTCCTCGACAAATTCACCCGTTCTCTGCCCTCTCGGCTCCAGCGGTGGGTTGGACAGGCCGGTCCCACAAAAGCTGAGGAGCTTGTGTCCCTAGTAGAGAGGTATCGGGCTACGGAGGACCTGCTACTTACCTCTCCGACACGAAGCAGTGCCAGTGACAGGGTCACCAAACCAGCTGGTAAGACTGCTACTGCGGAAAAGGGGAGACATGTCAGGTTGGGAGGGGGTTCATTGGGGGGCGTGGATACCCAGAAACCCAGTGAGGCTCGTGACAGAGGTCATGGCCGCATCCAGTGCTGGCGGTGCCATGAAATGGGCCATATTGCTGCCAACTGTCCACTGTCAGTGGAGCCAATGGACTGCAACCAGACCCGGCGAGTGTCACTGTTTGCCCGGCCAGTTCTGGCGGCTGAGTCAGTCACGGATGCAGAACCCCAAGTATGCATGGTCACAATCGGTGGTCACACAGTGGAAGCCTTGCTAGACTCAGGGAGTCTGGTCACCCTGGTGCGGGGAACTTTGGTTGATCCTGGACTATACAGTGGGCGGAGAGTGGGAGTGTTGTGTATACATGGGGACACTCGCGAATATCCCACTGCTGTCATCAACCTACATACCCCTTGTGGTACTGTTACCCATGAAGTGGGGGTGGTGGGGACCCTGTTTCATGAGGCTATTATCGGCAGAGACTTACCGGTGTTTTGGGACCTCTGGAGACGAAGACCCACCTCAGGTGCTGTTGCAGATAATGGACATCAGGTATGTCCGGCCTTGGCCCCTGAACCCTTTGAGGCCGATGTACCCACACCAGCAGTAGGGGTGACCCCATGTGATGAATTCTCTCCCCTAGAGGTCCTAGCTGGTGAGGTCGAGGGCCACGAGGAGGTGGCCGACATGCTGGACCTTGAGATTTCCCGTGAAAATTTTGGGGCTGCACAGCTACAGGACCCTACCTTGGTTAAAGCACGGGAGAATGTTAAGGTGATAAATGGGGTACTCCAAATACCAGGGGCTGATAAAATATACCCCCGAATGGTGATTATTGGGGAACTGTTGTACAGGGTCGACCAGATACGGGGTGAGGAGGTTGAGCAACTTGTAGTACCCCAATCTCACCGTAGGCTGGTGCTAGAGTTGGCACACAAACATGTGCTGGGAGGGCACTTAGGTGCTGAGAAGACCAGAGAAAGGATCCTGCAGAGATTTTTCTGGCCCGGGGTGTGGGAGGAGGTAAACCGGTATTGTAGCTCCTGCCCTGAGTGTCAACTTACTGCCCCGGTCTCCCACTTCAGGAGTCCTTTGGTCCCGCTACCGATCATAGAAGTGCCCTTTGAACGAATTGCAATGGATCTGGTTGGCCCCATAGTCAAATCCTCCAGGGGGGCACCAATACATCCTAGTTATCCTGGACTACGCTACGCGGTATCCCGAGGCGATTCCATTAAGGAACACCTCCTCCAAAAATATTGCTAGGGAGCTGTTCCAGGTGTTCTCACGCACAGGCCTCCCCAAGGAAATCTTGACTGACCAGGGTACCCCATTCATGTCTAGGGTAATGAAGGAGATGTGCAAGTTACTACAGGTAAAACAGCTCCGCACCTCTGTGTATCATCCTCAGACAGATGGCCTGGTCGAGAGGTTTAATAAGACCTTGAAGGGGATGCTTAAGAGGGGGGTCAGCAAAGATGGGAAGGACTGGGATTGTTTGTTGCCCTATTTGATGTTTGCCATACGTGAAGTTCCCCAGTCCTCCACGGGTTTCTCACCCTTTGAGCTGTTATATGGCCGTTCCCCACGTGGGCTTTTGGATGTAGCCAAGGAGACCTGGGAGCAGGAGAGGACCCCCCACCGTAGTGTGATAGAACACGTCTCCCTTATGCAGGACCGCATAGCGGCGGTAATGCCCCTTGTAAAGGAGCACATGACAAGGGCACAAGAGGCCCAGTCTAGGGTCTACAATAGGTCAGCTAGACTCAGGACCTTTAACCCAGGCGACAGAGTGCTAGTTCTGGTGCCCACCGTGGAGAGCAAGTTCTTGGCCAAATGGCAAGGGCCATATGAGGTCATGGAGAGAGTGGGGAAGGTAACCTACAGGGTATCTCAGCCGGGGAGGAGGAAACCCGAACAGATATACCACGTGAACCTCCTAAAGCCATGGAGGGAAAGAGAGTCCCTGATGGCCATGGGAGTAGAGAAGGCGTCTGTCTCCAAGAAGGGGACACCGGAGGTAGGTGTACCCAATGCCAAGGTGCCTGAAGTACGGATCTCGGAGTCCCTCTCCAGGGCCCAGATTCAGGAAGCGAAGGAGTTTGTGCTCCGAAATATGGAGGTGTTCTCTAAGTTACCGGGACGTACTTCAGTCATCAAGCATGACATCATAACCGAACCCCACATCCGGGTACACCAAAAACCTTACCGGGTCCCTGAAGCGCGCCGGCTTGCCATATCCGAAGAAGTCAGGCAGATGTTAGACCTGGGGGTTATTGAGGAGTCTAAAAGTGACTGGTCGAGTCCTATTGTGTTGATTCCCAAACCTGATGGTTCCCTACGGTTCTGCAATGATTTTAGGAAGTTGAACGAGGTGTCCAAATTTGATTCCTATCCCATGCCCAGGGTTGACGAGTTGATAGAACGACTTGGACAGGCTAGGTTCTTCTCCACCCTTGACCTGACGAAAGGGTATTGGCAGGTACCCCTGACTGACAGGGCTAAAGAGAAGACCGCTTTTGTTACCCCTGATGGGCTTTTTCAGTACGTGGTACTCCCCTTTGGGCTACATGGGGCTCCCGCCACATTCCAGAGGTTAATGGATCTCGTGCTAAAACCTCACCGGAGTTATGCCTCGGCCTACTTAGATGACATCATAGTCTATAGTAGCGACTGGGAGAGTCATCTAGCCAAAGTACAAGCAGTGGTAGACTCCCTGAGGGCAGCAGGGCTGACAGCGAACCCCCAAAAGTGTGCACTGGGTCTGGAAGAGGCCCGTTACCTGGGGTACCGTATTGGGCGAGGGGTCATCAAACCCCAAGTAAATAAAGTAGAGGCGATCCAGCAGTGGCCACGACCTTTGAGCAAGAAGCAAGTGAGGGCTTTTCTGGGCATAGTGGGATATTATCGCCGATTTATCCCCGATTTTGCGACAATAGCGGCACCCGTGACTGACCTGACTAAGGGTAGCAGGGCGGTGATGGTAAAGTGGAGTGAAGAGGCTGAGGGGGCGTTTCAGCGACTTAAGACGGTTTTGTGTGAGGGACCGATACTGATCACCCCTAACTTCACCAAGACCTTTATTGTGCAGACTGATGCTTCTGACGTGGGCTTGGGGGCTGTCCTGTCCCAAGGAGTGGAGGGTGAGGAACATCCTGTAACATTCCTGAGCTGCAAGCTCACACCTCCTGAGAAGAACTACAGTATAGTTAAGAGGGAGTGTTTAGCGATCAAATGGGCTCTGGAATCCCTGAGGTATTATTTGGTAGGGCGGCAGTTTACACTGGTGACCGATCACTCTCCCCTCACCTGGATGAGTCAGGCCAAGGAGAGGAACGCCAGGGTCACAAGGTGGTTCCTAATGCTCCAGAATTTTAAATTCACGGTGGAACATCGAGCAGGAAAGCTGCATGGGAATGCCGATGCCCTGTCTCATACCCACTGTCTGATGGCCAAAAGTGTTCGCCCCCACAGTGTCAAACAGAGGGGGAGGGTATGTGAGACACTGAAGGGGTTAACTGTGGATGGGCGGTATGTTCCCCCTAGGTTTTGCTTCTATGCAAGGCCTTAGTGCAGAGGTGGGTTTGTCCAGCACCTTGGACACAGGTGATGGGAACAGCCTAATTAGCCTGGATAAAATGACTCAGCAGAGTTGAGTGTGTTGTCTCTCTGTGGAAGGAGGCTGAGAGGACACAGCTCTGACCTGTGGGTCTGGAGCAGCCACGCGATCTTTGTTTAGTGTGAGTTAGTGGACTATTTGTATAGTTAGCACCCTGACGGGTAGGTTTTCTTTTGTTTGTTTGTTCAAATACCTGAATGTAAAGGCTGTTTAATTTTGCTGCAATAAACGCAGGCGAGACCTGTTTGGACTGTACCCTGGTGTCACTGTCTTGAACTGCATCCCAGCACCCCACTACCACGGTCTCTACTGGGCCAAATCCCCACAATATATATTGAAGAACAACTCTCTGGAGGAACTCAGTGGCCTTAGGGGATCGGCACAATTATTTGTCACTAGGTTTATGCAAAGGTAAATGACTATAGAGGGCAAAGAAGATGCTACTCCGTAATCTTTCCTGGCTGTGCTCAGCTTGTCCCACATTCTCATTGCCAGCAGATAGAACACTATGAACAATCTGCTCAGCTCCTCCTGCTCTATAACATGCTGCCTGCAGATAGGACACTATGTACAATCTGCTCAGCCCTTCCTGCTCTATAACATGCTGCCTGCGGATAGGACACTATGTACAATCGGCTCAGCTCCTTGTGCTCTATAACATGCTACCTGCAGATAGGACACTCTGTACAATCTGCTCAGCTCTTCCTGCTCTATAACATGCTGCCTGCAGATAGGTCACTATGTACAATCTGCTCAGCTCTTCCTGCTCTATAACATGCTGCCTGCAGATAGGACACTATGTACAATCTACTCATCGCCTCCTGCTCTATAACATGCTGCCTGCAGATAGGACACTATGTACAATCTGCTCAGCTCCTCCTGCTCTATAACATGCTGCCTGCAGATAGGACACTATGTACAATCTGCTTAGCTCCTCCTGTTCTATAACATGAAGCCTGCAGATTGTACATAGTGGGGGTCATTTACTAAGGGCCCGATTCACGTTTTCCCGGTGTGTTACCCGCATGCACGCAACGGAAATCGGGGGGTTTGGTCGAACGATAACCCCATGTATTCGGAGAAACCGCCGCATTTAAAAATAAAAAAGTGTTGCGGGACACGTGCTTACCTTCACCCAGGATGGCTCGTGAACTCCAGTGCGTTCCGATGCTCTTCAGCGCAGCAGCGACACCTGGTGGACGTCGGAGGAACTGCCTTAGTGAATCGCCGGAAGACCCGAATCCACCGCAGAGAACGCGCCGCTGGATCGCGAATGGACCTGGTAAGTAAATCTGCCCCAGTGTCTGCTCAGCTCACAGGCTGCCTAAGCCTGGGGGCTGCAGGACTGGCCGTGATTCCCAGGCTTGATTCCCAGGCCCGGGCTATATAGCCTTGATCGCGGAGCTAGTTCAGCCTCTTTTGGACTGCTCTTCGCTCAAGTGATTCCCACCCTCCCTCCCTCCCTTAGGTTAATTTTTTTGTTATTACTATGCATGTGCTCCTAATTTAATTATATGTTGATTTTGTGTAATGTTAGTTGTGCTTTCTGTTTGTTTGGTAGTCACAGCTTTGCCTGTGGTGGAATCTGGACCCTTTCGGCTTGTAGCTAAATCACCTGACGGACCAACCAGGACATGCCCCCGCGGAGGCGGGGCCAGGCATGCGAGGTGAATTTTTTTGGGAATGGGACCCGGGTTTCCCACAGGTCAGTTTAAATGTAGATATTGTTGTTAATAAAGCTGTGGCCGGCCTCCACCTTTTTTCATCCAGACAGTGCCTTATGTTGTTTTTGGGTGGGGGACGAGAGCCGGCCGATTCTTTTTTGGGTTAATCATTAATACGGTCAGTCATTTCTGTTCAGCTCTTTAATTTACATAAATATTAAAATATTTTTTTACAAGATATAATATATACATATACATATAGTATGTGTGGCTGCACGTAGGAGATAGAAATTGTAAGGTGGGGACAGATAATCATTTACCCACTCAAAGAGGTAGCCAGGTTGGTTACCCACGTGGTTTGCTACATTTCCAGGGTAGGACTGGGTCTCCGATGACGTTATCCCCAGGCCTTGGAGTAACAGAGGCAGTTAGGAGAACCTGGATGAGATGTGGTACCTAAGTCACTTACCTTTGATGAAAGGGGCAGTGCAGGCATCACAGCTTCAATCTTCCTCCTCCCACAAGAAAAATCATTCCCCAAACTTTTTTTGCCTTTCCATGTGCTGGCTCCGCCTACTGCTGTGTGGCTCAGCCCACCATCGCGTGGCCCCGTCCAACATCGGTACATGAATACTGCTGGATATGCCGCGCTGTGAGAGGGACAGCATCCTAGTAAGGACAGGGAAAGGATTTCCTGCCTTCTGAGGCTGAGATTTGAAGAGACACTGGGGGAGATTTACTTACCCGGTCCGACTGAGTTCACAGAAAGTGCATTGTCTGACGATAATGCACTGTGCCGCGATTCACTAAGATCGTGCGCCCGAGATCCTGCATGTGTCGCTTCCCCGCTCAGGTCCGCTGGAGTTCACCTTCTTCTTCCCGGTGCATGTAAGAGCTTGGGCTTGCGAGACAATTTGAAAATTAAATCCCATGCTCAGTCCGAATCCGTCAGATCGTCCGACGGCGCATCCCTCCGATCCAGCACAGCGGCGCACCACAATCCGATCGCTTACAACACAATCCCAGCACAAATCCCTGTTAAATACCTGTCAAATCTGTGCAAATCCCAAGAAAGGCGACCAGTCTGACAAAACTTCGATCCGCGACCCTTCATAGATAAGCCCCACTCAGCTGTCAATCAAAAGAGGGAGGCATGGTTCACTGGCAGCCTGGAGGAAACATGACTCTTCTATTCAGAATATGACTCATCTCTTATCATTTTCTTATTAGAAAAACGTCTGCAATTAAGGTACAGAGCTTCAGTGGCAGATAATTTTAGCTGACATGGGAGGATTTTTTTACCCTTTACCAGCAGGTATTACTGGGGTGAGGGGTATAATTCTGCTGATAGGTCTTTTTTAATTTGGCAAGCTTTGTGCAGCGCTGCGTAATCTGTGTGCCCTATATAAATAAAGGAATTATTGTTATTTAATGTTTCCAATTTTTCTTCTGTTTCACAATTCAGGTTTTTATTTGATAATGTGATGATTAAAGTGGTGTAAATATTCCATTGCTTGGATCCACATTACTTCTATATCGCACTTCTTCCGATCATCATATATTGTAGCAATACATCAACGTCCATTCTAGATGCCATTGAAATAAATGTGCACCCCAAAACCTCCATAGGAACATGTCCTGGGGTCTCCTAGGATAACAATCCAGCCACATCCACTTCTTCAGATCAATAGATCCGTTTCGCAGTTGTGGATGTAACACGACTCCCGCTGATGTCTCCGCCGGTTTCATGGAGCTTTTTGTTGGATTAAAACCTTTTCACCCCTTTCGCTGTACCAGAGCAAACATGGTGTCAGTTCTCTAATCCCTGCTTGTATGGAGGACAGCAGTAATGTTATTTTTTGGAGTGTAAGTGACAGGCCGTCTCCTCGCAGGGCTGAGGTAGGATTTAACGTGTCAGGATCAGGAAAGAGATCCTGAAGAAGTAATCTGAGTGTGTGGAGTGTTATTGTAGCCGCTCGGATCCTGGTCCCCAGCTTCTAGCTCCATTACACCACAATCATAGAATAACAGGACCTGGGATACATATCATTTTCTCACCAAAGCATTGATACATGGCTGTGAGGTTAAAGGGGATTTCCACATCAAAAAATTAAAAATGTTTGTCAATCAGAATTTGGATCAGTGGACACATTTTAGGAATTATACATCACTTATATTGAGGCAGCATGGTGGCTCATTGGTTAGCACTAGAGCCTTGCAGCGCTGTGGTCCTGCACATTTGAACAATATTTTCCGTTACAGGGATAAACGCTGGGAATAATTGTTATTATAAAATGATAGATCACTATGAAAACTGGAGTTGAGTGCATCTTTTTGGAAACTCCACACTCGTACAAGGTGGGACAATCCAGGGAGAAACAAAAAGAGACTCAGGTGTATTCTTTCAACAGTTAGTGTGAAGGGAAAAAGATTCAACTCTCACCTGGTTGACAATGGTTTTGAGTGTATCAAGTAGCGTAGTGGTCCTGTTGAAGGTCCTTTGGCGGATGGTGGTTGTGGACGCTGTTTGCCACGAGACGTCAGTCCACTCACCCAGTGTGATAGTAGTACACAGTAAGATTTTCTTGTATGGAATGGTGCTGCGTCGCCCGGTGCAATTACTCTATGTTAAGTCAGGGTTGAATATTTTATTGGCTAATACACAATGGGGAGCATTTTCGTCGGGTTCCCCAATGATTTCCTTTGCGCTGCATTTAACAGGGGATTGGCGCACGCGATTGAATTTTGGCACATCGGCGCCGGCTTGCATGCAACAGAAATCGGGGGCGGGCCGTCGGACAACCCGGCGGATTCGGACAACGTGCAAGATTTAACATTTAGAATTGTGTTGCAAGACATGCACTTACATGCACCGGGAAGAAGAAGGTGAACTCCGGCGGACCTCGGTGGGGAAGCGACGGATGCAGGAACTCGGGTGCCCGATTTTCATGAATAGTGCCGGACCAGTTAAGTAAATTTGCCCCAATGCGTTTAGGCTCCGAAAGGGAGCACCTGAAGAAGGCTCCCGTTCGAAGCTGAATTTGAACCCCGACTCAACATAGAGTTATTTCACCGGACGACGCAGCGCCATTCCATACGAGAAAATCTTACCGTGTACCACTATAGAATGTTAGATCAGACATTTTGATTTTTATATCAGTTCTAGGAAAAGGGGGTGATTTGAATATTTAGGATTTTTTATTTATTTATTTACAGTTTTTCAGACTCCATTGGGTACTTTAGCCCTAGGTTGTCTGATTGATGCTACCATATACTGCCATACTAGACTAAGGCAGTACATGGGGACTTTACTTTCCACATCTTTCCCTCCTGCTTTTTCCACATATATTGGACAGAAGGAAGCAATGTCAACAGTAAAAACAAAATGCGAACCAAACCCAACTTGTCCGAGTCATCTGCTCTTCATGTTCTCGCCTTATTCTGGAGCTTACTGTGAAAAAAATGTATTGTATTTTAAAAACCAGACCAAATACCCCAGATAATAAATAAATATGTCTACGACACCACTACCTGATGTCTTGTCCAAATATTCATTGACCTCAAGTCCCGCTACGCAAGATTGGCCCTCAACTTATTTTCCTTCTCCCCCCGCCCCCGTTCTCTTCTCCAGCCCAATCTGTTTTCCTAGAATTTTGCCACTAAACCCAATGAGAGGGGAGGGTGAAGAAAAAATAAAATAAATCTTATGATTTGTGGTAAAGGATTTATTAGTGTTTGGAATATTCTGGGATGTTTCCTGACTACTGCGATTCTAGTCCTCGCAACGTTCTCCTCTTTCACTTGATTTGTCTCTTGATTATTGCGGTTTTATTAACTTACTGTAATAAAATGCACATATCTTAGTACTTAGCATTTATGATATCCAATATTTTGGAAAATTTGGGATTGCACCATGTATTGTATACAGATTTGTTTTTGCAGCTGACAGTACAGACCAAAAAACTAAGGGCAATGGACGCCTTCAACGCGAGGATAGAATCGCGATCTATTCACTCAGAACGCTACATCCTGCGCAGATTCTGGACCCTCTTTATCATCTAACAAGTTTTTCTTTGACCTAATTCAGTGTCAGACTGGGGTGCCTAAGGACTACCAGGAAATTCTGTTCTGAGCCCTTCCCTACTAGTACATAGAAACATTACCTATAAGTGTTAAGTGGGTAATCCCGGATAAGTGATTTCTACACACTGGCAGGGGAGGGAGTGATACCTTTCTCCTTCTCTCTATTTGGCTCTTGGTGGCTCAGTGGTTAGCACTACAGCCTTGCAGCTCTGGTCCTGGGTTCAAGTCCCATCCAGGTCAACATCTGCAAAGAGTTTGTATGTTCTCTCCGTGTTTGTGTGGGTTTCCTCAGGGTCCTCCGATTGTGAGCCCCATTGGGGACAGGGACTGGTTTGGCAAGCTCTGTGAATTTACTCCCAGATGCCTTGAGCTCCTTGAAGCACATTTACACACTGTGCCCTTGAAAATACCAGCCAACTACAGCTTAATGTCCCCTGGATGACCACTCTATTCCACACTGCGCTCTTAAATAATATATACCACTCACACCACGACTGACCACACTATACCCCCACAAATATCATACATACTTCAACTGCACCCAAATAACTTCATAACTAACATTTCCCGAATGTCTGCTTTGTGTTGGCATGGTTTTTATGTGTCTGCTCATTTTTCTAGGTTATTAGGAAGCCTAGAACTATAGGTGTGATTTTTCACATATTCATGAAAATTGCTGAAACTTCTGTTTTTTAGGGACAACTCGGCCTTTAAAAGACTTTGATAGACCTTGCAATTTTTGGGAAAAATACATTAATTTACTGTAAGTCGAAAAATTCACATTCCAATTGATTAAATTGCAAAAAGCATTGATAAAACATTTTATTTTTTCGGGTAATGTGGACATATCACGGCTTTTTTTTGTGGGATGAGAGCTACTTCATTTAGGGGCATCAATCACGCATTGAGGACATTTTATTAACTGTTTCAGGGTGGATGAAAAGAAAATGATTAATTTTTGATTAGGAATTTTAGCACTATTGTTTGCTGCTCATCATACCGTAAAAATAATGTTAGAATAATGTTACAGGCGGTCCCCAGGTTATGTACAGGATAGGTTCTGTGGGTTTGTTCTTAAGTTGAATTTGTATGTAAGTCGGAACTGTATGTATTATAATTGTAGCCCAAGCCAATTTTTTTTTGGTCACTGTGACAATTGGATTTTTAAAATGTTGGGTTGTCATAAGAACCAGGATTAATAATAAATCTTAATTACAACTGTTATAGCTGATTATTGTAGCCTGGGGCTAAAGTACAGTAAATTACCAACATCCAGAGGTCCGTTTGTAACTAGGGGTCGTCTGTAAGTCGGGTGTTCTTAAGTAGGGGACCGCCTGTATCTTTATTCTCTGGGCCACTACAATTTTAGTCATGCACCATTTATTTTACTATTAGCAACCTTTGAGAGGCACAGCTTTAGGTATTTTTTTGTTGATAGGCTGAGGGGTTCTTTTTTGTGGAAAGAGTTGTTCTTTTCAGTGGTATTATTTTGAGGAACGTAACTTTTTTGATCACTTTTTAGATGAAGCAAAAAATTGAGTGTTTTGTTTTTCTTTTTAACTCAATTTACCATGCAGGTCCAATATTGCTTTAGATTTATTGTACAGGTTGCTACATATGCAGAGATACCATATATGGGGGTGGGAGGTTGTGTTTTTGTGTATTTTTTTTATACTTTATTAGGTATATTGTGGAAGGGAGGTGTTTTAGAGACTTTTACATTATTTGTATTTATCATGAAAATATCTTTAACTTTTTTTTTTTACAGTTTCTTAAATTTGGGCTTGTTCAAGCCTCTACACTGCAATACAAATGTAATACAATACAGTACAGGCAGTCCCCGGGTTACGTACAAGATAGGGTCCGGAGGTTTGTTCTTAAGTTGAATTTGTATGTAAGTCGAAATTGTATATTTTATCATTGTGGATCCAGACAAAAAAAAATTTGTCCCCAGTGACAATTGGAGTTTAAACATTTTTTGGTGTAATTGGACCAAGGATTATCAATAAAGCTTCATTACAGACACCTTACAGCTGATTATTGCAGTCTGGGACTATAGTAAAGCATTCAGAAAGCTTCACCAGAGGTCAGAGGGGTCTGTCTGTAACTATGGGTTGTCTGTAAGTCGGGTGTCCTTAAGTAGGGGACCGCCTGTATTGCAATGTAGTATATCTGTCCCCACATGCCGATGTATGCGCAGACAGTGACAGTCAGATCCTGCCTCCAGTACAGGAACTTCACTGGACCCCGGGGGTGCCATGGGGGGAGTTGGTAATTCCTTGGTAAGCAACATGGGGGGGACCAATCAATTGGAGAAGAGACAGAAAGCCTCTTACAGACGCAATCATGCTTGACAGTGACATGTAATGGGTTAATATGGGAAGTGGAAGTCACTTCCTGCAGTGCAGTACTATTATGTCCAATTGCGGAAAGGGATTAAAGGGGTTGGCCACCTTTCCAATAAAATTTTAATAATGCTGCCACAAAATTTCACAAATAGGTGCTATTGGCACCATTGGCCCATAAAATGGACTTTGCAGGGAAGTCACATGACCACTTAGTGTAAAGCACGGTCCCAATAAGCGATCCCTATACTGCCGCACCATACATCCTCCACTTAAGGGCAGTGCAGGCGCACCGGAGATGGCCGAGGGCGTGCATGCGCAGATATCACCCTTTTTGTATCAGCAGAGCACAACTGATCAACAGCTCATACTCGCGTTCCACTCCTCGGCCCTCTTCAGTGCGCCTGCACTGCTCTTGTATGGACAGACAAAGGACCAAAGGTGCCGCTGGAAGGATGTTTGGTGCCAGCACAACAGTAGCAACTTTTTGTGAAATTTTCTAAGCACATCTACAATTAAATAATAATAGAGAATATGTGGCAGCATTATTCATATTTTAGTGGAAAGTTGGCCAAACCCTTTAAGGATGCAGATGTTATTGATGGTTTGAGTTATCGTCATGGTCAGACTGGCACCACCAGAGTACGAGAGGCTTCACTGGTGAGTGGAGGCTCCAACCTAATACTGAACCCCAGAGATACAGCAGAAGGAAACCTAGCTGGTAGGCTCTATGATGTACGGTGGGCCCCCAGAATAATTTTATCTTGAGGGTCCAAGGAAAGTCAACCTGACACTGGCTATAGTCCTATTACTCAAACAACCTGCTGTGGCCACGATGAATATTATTACCTTCACAGGAAGTGGCCTCTTATGGGTATGAAGGCCTGACCCATGCCAATTTGCTCCTAGATGTGTTGGATGTGCTCAGGAGGATGGAAATGTTGACTCGCTTGGTTGAAGTTGTCCGCTACTTGCTCTTTCACTCCTTTTTTGGGAGCTTGGCAGCCCCTACACATAGGACGGAGCTGTCTGCTTCCTGATCTATCGTCTGTTTATCCGCATCGGGGGGTTGGGTGCTGGTAGAATATCAATGACCTTTTGTATTGATACGTTATTAATATTTCTAGCCCAAAAATCCTTTTGAGTTATTACTGTTTCAAATAACAAGCAGATTTCTCAAAAAACATTGAACTATCTCTCCAACTTTTTGCTTCCAAGTCTGTTTTACTGTGCGAAAAAAAAAAACCTTCCCTTTGATCCGTTTTCAACTCAAACGGGACCAATTTCCATATCTGAATCGATATCACAGCAGATTTATGATCCCATTAAAAAACTGAAGCAACGTACACTGAGACTAATGAGACAAAGGAGGGCCCCGGAGGAGATAAGGGGTAACTCCAATGCCCGAACAATAGTAAAAATGTCTTTACTGGAATGGAAATTTACTACATCTTTTATATAATAGTAAAAATCTGCCTCTTCCTATATGGTGGGAGAGATTGTGATAGGGGATTTCGTCATTTACTGTAATTAAAATGGCGTAATTTATGGCAGATGAAAGAACCCGCTCCGGCCCCCAGATTCATGTCCCCCCACCCCACCTAATATTTTCTTAAACATTCTCCTGAATTATCAGACTGTTAAACTATTTGATGTCATAGTATTTCTGGACGGGTAATTATAGATTTTTATGTTTCTCGTTTGATGTTTTTTATGAGTTTCTTCATAAATACATCAAATGATATTAAACATGAATGCGGCCGCACAAGGGACGACGGACAGATCTGTCCCCGTAGTGTCTCTACGCCATGAAACAAGCTCCTATTACCAGAATTTATATCTGTTTACCCGCCGAGCTTCTGTTTTAGATGTGAAAACTTTCAAGTCTTTTAGATTATTTTTATGCTTTGATTTACGATGTTTAGCATTTTATATGGAAGTAGGGTATAAATCTTTTTAATGTTATGCAGAAGTGCCGAGGTCATCTTTTCTTTTCGGGTTTAAGTGGTGATGGAAACTTAAAGGCAATTTTCTAGACATTGGGGGTCATTTACTAAGGGTCGCGTTTTCCCGACGTGTTACCCAAATATTTCCGATTTGCGCCGATTTACCCTGAATTGCCCCGGGATTTTGGAGCACGCAATCAGATTTTGGCGCATCGGCGCCGGCATGCACGCAACAGAAATCGGGGGGCGTGGCCGAACGAAAATCCGATGGATTCGGAAAAACCGGCGCATTAAAAAAAAAAAATGTGTTGCGAAAATTGCATTTATACCTTCACTCAGCCCGGTTCGGTGTATTCCAGTGCGTTCCAATGCTCTTCAGGGCAGCAGCGCCACCTGGTGGACGTCAGAGGAACTACCTTAATAAATCTGCCCCAATATACAAAATGTGGTTGTAAATATGATGCCAATGCTGGTAATGAAAGAAAACCTATCACCCAAATTTTACCCCTCACAAGAAAAATACCTGTTGGTAAAGGGTTAAAAGTCCTCATTATGTCACCTTAAATTATCAGCCACTGAGACTCTGTACCTTATTTACATCCGTTTTTCTGATATGCAAATGAGTAGACATGAGTCAACTTCTGAAGAGAAGAGTCACATTTTTCTAGACTGCCAGTGAACGCCGCCTCCTTCTTTTGACTGACAGCTCAGTGTCTCTTCAAATCCTGATCTGAATAGACAGGAAGTCCATTGCCTGTCTTATCCCGTGTTTCTTTTATGGTTTAGCGTGGTGGTACCATCCAGAAAATCAAGTTTGAAGTTAGATGTAAATTGGTAGCGGCAGAGAGTTTAACGCTGAAGTGAACTTCTCCCCACCTGAAAACACCCCACTACTGTTACTGACATCATGTATACAGTGTCCACTTTAGGACATGGTCAGAGTCAAAGATCATATAAGAGTCAGGTTTCAGGGGTCAGGTATCAAATATACAATTTTTTGGTCTGTGACATAACACATGCAGTGTTGGACTGGGTTTCCTTAGGCCCACCAGAGAAAATCAATGTGGGGGCCCACTCTTCACTATCCCCCAGCAAATATACTCTAGCAGCCTCTAGCAGCCTCTGGGGCTCAGTATTGAGCTGGGGCCCACCGGAGGATCATCTGGTACTCTGGTGGGCCAGTCCGACACTGAACACATGTGCCAAATTTCAGGATATCTGATTAGTAACGTCTCTAGATGCAGGGCCATAATTTAGAATGAAGGCGGATTTCTGAAGAAGGGAAAGGGAAAGTTAAACCCTCCATCTACGTCATGTTACACAACCAATTTACATCTCACTTCAAAGTTGATTTTCTGGATGATGTCAACAGGCTTGCCCATGAAAGAAACAAAAACTAGAAGGTGTTCAGGCTATAAGGTCAATTTCTGCTGACAGGTTCCCCTTAATAAATCATGCCCTGGCCTATGGACACTGCCCACTTTGTGTTTAGTAACTGCAGGTCTTATCTTCAACTTTTTGCTGATATTGTATTTCCCTGCCCATCTCCCATTGTCTTGCTCTTTAGATTTCTGCTTGGCATTTATAGTTTTAAATTGTGCTTGTTCTTTCTACCAAATGTGGATAAAGCTATGAACATTATTGGCTATACCGAAAACATTTGAGATCACATTTGGTGAGAATAATCCGGGGAAAACTCAATGGGGGTCATTTTTTTTTTCCCCTTCCCTGTGTTCTTTTCGCGCCCCAAGTCAGTCTTTTTTTGCACCTAATGTAGTCTCAGCTCTTTATTAAATACAGGTTTTTTAGACTTTTTAGGTGAAAATTTTTTGTGCAACTCCTACTATTCCTACGCATCTTTGGGAGCAGAGTGTTTGAGGACTGGAGCGCAATTATTTGCCCTTTTAGGTGCAAATCAATGTTAAATTAGGCACAGCCATCTAGAAGAAGGAGACATACAATGACATAGATTTATCACACGCTGGCACTAGGCTCCGGCAGGTGGCAGCGCAGTGTTGTGCCGTCTGGGGACTTCCAGGTCCGACCTGGTGTAAAATTGCGCCATAGCCTGCGCCTGAATTATAGGCACAAGCTATAGGCAATAAGCCGGAGTGGGGCTGGAATTCCCCGCCCAAACGGTGGAAAAGGCACAATTCCCAGCTCTCCTCCCCCCACTTATTGCTACACAGCGGGCTCCAGCACTATGCTTGAAAAAGTTGCAAAAAAGTGCATAAATAACCCTATGTACCCAAAAAGTCACTTAAATACAAAAAGCATGCATCAGATCCAAAAGCACCATGGATGAGAAGAACATAATGGGGCCTATTTACTAAGGGTCGCGCATCGCACTTTCGTCAGAGCGTTCACAGTTTTCAGGATTTGCGCAGCTTACAGAGATATTTAACAGGGGTTTGCGCTGGGATTGTGTCGCATGCGATCAAATTGTGGCGCAGCTGCTCTGGCTTTCATGCAACAGAAAACAGGGGGCGGGCTGTCGGACGATGAGCGGACCTGAGTGGGGAAGCGACACATGCAGGATATCGGGCGCACGATCTTAGTGAATCGCAGCACAGTGCATTATCGTACTTCGTGAGCGGCCGGGTAAGTAAATGTGCCCCAATAGGTAATACTATTCTCCTACTTTTCGATTTCCGATTTTTGAAGGATGCAAAGACCGAAGCTCAGTTCTGCATTTAGTTCTTCACCAAGGTGATGACAGTCAACAGAAAGTATTTTTAATATAAATCCTTTACATACTAATCCAAGGATATACAGCACAAAGCTGATGACCATTACAGGGCCCCATGGTTTACATTTGTACCAAAGAGCAACTTTGAGACAATACACTAATACAATTAATCCCCAACTTAAAGAAAATCTACCATTTGTGTTTATGCGTCGTGAACCAAACATACCTTGAGAATGCTGAAGCGACACTGATGCAGAAACATATCGCGGCACATTTACTTACCCGGTCCAGTCACGATCCAGCGGTGCGTTCTCCAACGAGGATTCGGGTCTGCCAGGATTCACTAAGGTCCGTGAGCCCGATATCCAGCAGGTGTCGCCGGAGTTCACCTGCTTCTTCCCAGTGCGTGAAAGGCGGCGCCGATGCGGCAAAATCCGATCGCGTGCGCCCAAATCCCATGGCAATTCGGCGCACGGAAACCCAACGAAAGTGTGCGGTTCGGACCCTTAGTAAATGAGCCCCATCTTGTTTAATCCCTGTGCTGAATGGTTTTGCTGAAAAAACAATTAGAAAATTCAGGACCTTGGGAAAGCTGGATCCACATTACAAACCAGCTTTCTGAACAGCCAAGACAAGACTAATCAACCTGACTTAGATCACTCATACACAATAGCTGGGGGATGGTGCAGCGATTGATTATTCTGTCTGGCAGGGAGAACACTGTGATTACACCATCCTCTGAGCAGTGCATAACTAATGTGAGTGGAGAAGCACCAAGCTTCATTATCATAATTTTATAATAGTTTTTTCAGCAAAAAAACTCAGCACAGGGATTAAACAAAATATGTTTCTGCATCAGTGTAGCTACAGCAGCCTCAAGGTATGTTTGCTTCATAATGCATCAAATCAAATGGTAGGTTTCCTTTAAAGAAAATCTACCATTTGTTTTAATTTATTGTGAACCAAACATACCTTGAGACTGCTGTAGCTACGCTGATGCAGAAACATATCTTGTTTAATCTACTCCGGTAGTCAGGACCTCGGCTTCCTCCAGCTATCCCGAAAAAAGTCAAGCCCTGGTGGGGGATGTTGCAAGGGGATTAAACAAGATATGTTTCTGCATCAGTTTAGCTACAGCATTCTCAAGGTATGTTTAGTTCGTAATGCATAGAATAAAATGGTAGGTTTCCTTCACGGACACCTGACTTACAGACGACCCATAGTTACAGATGTTCCTCTCTGCCCACTGTCACCCCTGGTGAGGGTCTATGGGTGCTGGTAATTAGTGAATATTAGTCTCAGGCTGTAAGGTGTTATGTTATGTTGCTATGAAGCTTTATTGTTCCCTTTTCCCTCATCAATTCAAAATTTTTTGAATCCAATTATCACAAAAAACTTTGTCTGGAGTTACAATTATAAAATATACCAGTACTGACTTACATACAAATTCAACTTAAGAACAAATCTATAAGGGGAGATTCATCATAAGTTTCTAAGGCCCCCAAGTTTGTAAGATAGAACCTATCTTGTATGTAAACCAGGGTCTGTTTGTAGTTCTATATCTCTGTGCTTGAGAGGCCATATGTACCCCCTAAGTATAGGAACGTCAATACCTAAGGACCCTAATAGGGCATATGAGATGGTGCCTATAACAGGTTCTCCCTTCTCACAAGCCTTTTATTCAGTCAGAACTGACAGCAACTCTAGAAACTGACATTTAAGATTTGCAGCTGGATTTTGGGTTGTAAAATTGGTGAATATATACTTTCTAGTCGTTCACTGAGACAAGTTTTACAGAAACTTGAACATCTGCATGTGATCCGCATGATGTATAATGGAAGGTACAAGCGCAACGCGGAATAATGAATGTCTTGGGCTCCTTCAACGACCACAGGTCAATGCTGCCGGTACTGGTGGCTGCCTCTAAGGTCACTGCACTTTAAGACATTGCTAAAAACATTTCCTCAATAACAGCTGAAGATATCAGGACTGTATTCCAAGTCCTATCCGCACTCCCAGCACCTGCTCCCATTACACTTCAGCCCAGATGATGGCAGCAAGATGTTCCAGGTCCTGTACACAGCAATCTCTAAGCGCCATCTACTGGCTGAGATTGGGCTGTGCATGTGTCCTGGTCCCAGGCAGGTGGATAGCACAGTCCTTCAGGACATAGTCACACGTGTTAGTTGTGACACAGACTTTGGAGCAGATCCCATAGTGAAATCCATATACAATTTAATGATGAATTAGTATCCACATCGCACTGACTGTTTGCAACTCTGTTCACAAATTTTGCAACAGAACTTTTTCCTCTTAAAAAAAAACAATGTATACAAATTGTCGACTTTAATAATAATAATTCTTTATTTATATATATAGCGCACACAGATTCCGCAGCGCTGCATAAAGCATGACAAATTGGTCCCTGTCCCCAATGGGGCTCACAATCTAAACAACCTAACAGTATGTTTTGGAGTGTGGGAGGAAACCGGAGGACCCAGAGGAAACCCACGCAAACACGGAGAGAACATACAAACTATTAATAGTCCCATGTTGGTACAAGCCCAAATCGGAGGCATAGGGGCATCTTCCTGCTTAACACACAGTTGCATAACCACAGATTATGACTTTGCCCATAAGAGGACCTTTCACCACCATGAACATGATAAAATTCTGGGGCTGATACACATAATCAGAAGAACTTTGAATTTTCTTTCTAGTCCCCATGGTTCCCGAGATATCAGTCCAGATATCTGACTATTATAATCCTCTCCCCTGACAGAGAGGAGGAACGGGAGCAGAGGAGGGGCGTGTATTACCATAATCTTCTACATGTCAGAGAGGATTTGCATAACACACGCCCCCTATCAGAACCTCCTCTCTGCCAACCCCTTGTATGGTTGATTTTTAAGTTGCATGGGGGCCTAAGTGAAACTTTGCCCTATAAGTCTTAAAGGGGTTGTCATAAGTATTTAAGTTGTCCTCTATCCATAGGATAGGGGAATAACCAATTGATTGGTGAGGGTCCAACTGCTGGGACAGGACCACAAGCTCTCTGGAGAACAGGGATCCCTACCACTCCATTCACTGTCTACGGGAGCAGTTGGAGAATGTGGAGCGCTGTGTTCGGCTATCATTAGCACTCCCAAACAATTAAATGGAGCTGCAGGACGTATGCTTGTCCTGCCTCTCAGATGATCACTGGGGGTTTCAGCACTCTGCCCCTCCAAACTACTAGTCCCTTCAGGTAGGGTATTAAAATTCCTTTCTAGAATTCCCTCTTTTATGTGAAATCTAACTCATCTACCTATAAAAATTCTATCCCAAAGTCAGGCAAATATGACTCTTTTTACATGAGATGAGTCAAGTTTAGTTTTTGCAGAGGAAGCGTCACTTTAGATGCCACTATAGTAGATAGAAATTTGCTTGGGCCTTATGGCCTTGAGAGCTACATTACAGGAGATACAGACAGTTACATACATTTCATTTGCAAATGCAAGCTGCAGATAAACATCCAGTTCCTGCCTATAATCTTAATAATAATCTTTATTTTTATTATTATTTTATTTATTTTTTAACTACCAGTAACTCACAGAAAATCTGAAAGATGACATTTTTATCTTTAATTAGACACCAACAGGCTGTCTCTAGGTGCTATAGAACCAAAGAGAGTGGCTCCTAAAGTGACACTACCCCCGAATCCACTAAACTTGACTCATCTCATGTAAAAATAAGCTTAGAAGAGTCATATTTGCCTGACTTTGGGGGATATTTTTTAAAAGTAGATGAGTGAAATTTTGCTTAAATCAGGGAATTCTAGAAAGGACATTTCATTCCCTACTAGTGGTTTAGTGACAGGTTCCTTTTAAATACTCAGGTCAAACCCTTAATGTTACATTCCGGAGTTACCTGGACATTTAGCGTCATATGTAACAAAATGTTATAATTGTCAAGTGAAAGTTTGCTACATGTGTTATGGAATTAGACAGATTTTCAGTTCAGGGCAAATCTTGATGGTTACAACAGTCCAGATCCATGGCGATCAGAGATATGTGCTAATCCCGGGCTACAGCCCATTTCTAGGATCTATTTCTGCACATCTAATTCTTACTTCATAGAAACACAAAAATCCAGGCTCCTCTTAATGGTAACACAAGTGATGACCCACAAGGTCATCACACTCATCTCCCGCTGTTATTGCTGCACCAGTGGCGTAACTAAAAAATATATAGAGCATAATGCAGTATATATACACATCACAGATACAGCATATATACATCACATATGGATTTTGGTGCACGCGATCGGTTTGTGGCACATCGGCGCTGGCATGCACGCGGCTGAAATCAGGGGGAGGGGGGCATGGCCGAACGATAACCCGACGGATTCGGAAAAACCGTTGCATTTAAAAAAAAAAATAATTGGTTGCACGGGCCATACTCACATGCACCACGATGAAGACGATGAACTCCGGAGCACCTTGGCGGACTTCGGCGCAGCAGCGACACCTGGTGGACATCGGGCGCAGGACCTTCATGAATGGCCGGAAGACCCGAACTCTTGTCGGAGAAGCCGCCGCTGGAACGCGAATGGACCAGGTAAGTAAATGTGCCCCATTATGTTGTACATCCTCCATTCTTTAGTTTGTCAGGTTGGATGATGGGGCCCCCTGACGCTGTGGGCCCCATAGCAGCTGCTATGGCTGCTACCACTGTACTTACGCCCCTGTGCTGCACCTAAAATCTTATTTGATGACACACACAAAACCCTAGAGAACACGTATAAAGATCTGAAGAGGACTGATGTTCTGCTTCACATCAATAGACACAGAACAAAAGCAGGTTACAATAGCAAAACGCGCTACAGGCCGGACTCAAAGTGGTCATGATGGGCCATGTTTCCAGTGTGCGCTGAATCACTTCCTGAGGGAGGCAGTTCTGAGGGACGCACACATTGTTATAATTATGGCCGTCCCTGGAGGAGCCAACCAAATCACACACACAAAGAAAATAGAGAATTCCTGCGCACATCAAAATGGAGATCACGTTACAAACACAATGCAGAAGCCATGACATGCCGATACATCACCCGAGAGCTGGAAAGAGAAGAAAGGAAACGTCTGGGACCGAATACACCTGCTCAGTTACCAATCACAGTCTAGTAGATGGCATTACTCCACCATGGAGACACAACTAGTAGTGTCACTTGGTATTCTCCAGGTGACATCTCTCTGCCCATTTCATCCAATTTTATTTTTCAAAAAATTGCCTTTAATCATCATGGTTGGTCTCAAGATCTGCTGAAAGTTGACGGTCAACATTGGAGCCTTCACTTATAAGTCGTTTACAGATTTCTTCCATCCTCTTGATTAATAAAATAATAATAATAATTCTTTATATAGTGCAAACAGATTACGCAGCGCTCCACAGAGCTTGTCATATCAGTCCCCAATGGGGCTCACAATCTAATCAACCTACCAGTATGTATTGGAGTGTGGGAGGAAACCGGAGGACCTGGAGGAAACCCACGCAAAAACACAGAGAGAACATACAAACTCTTTGCAGATGTTGACCTGGATGGGATTCGAACCCAGGACCCCAGCGCTGCAAGGCAGAAGTGCTACTCACTCACCGTGCCGCCCTTGATTCACCATATCCCATGACATGCTCAGGTCTTCACCGACCAGCAAGTTAAAGGGAACCTATCAGGAATGTACCTATTAAGGTAGAGCTGATGGTAGGTTCCTACCAACATTCTAAGCTCTAAACTATCTTTCCCTAATCCTATAACACTTCCTCACCTTGTATACTTTACGTATCTAACTATTATGCACATTTTCGGTGGAGGCTACTTGGGTGTGGACAAACCTCTCCGGACTGTGGAAGCAAAGGCTACTCCATGCCCCCGAAGCCCCTGCTCCCTTTTCTGTAGCCCCCTATTAGGCTTTATAAGGCTTTTCTATTGCTGAGGAGTCAGCTCAGGATTCTGTGAATTCCCCAATTTTTAATACCAATATGATCCAGAAGATGGCGGCATACACCTAGTGATTGCAACTGGCTGCAAATGAAAAATCTGGGGGCGCGTTACACCTGCGGTTTAAACACAACAATAAACGCTATAAAACGGAAGAAATAAAAGTAGGTTAAAAGTTGTATAAGCAGAGATGAAGCACCATGAGACCTGGGTATATGGGAGCCTTATCCTGTCCCCATATATACAGGATAGGAGCATTAGTACTGTGCTATGTGTTTATATAGAGCATAGGGGGGGGGGGGGTACTATTGTGCTGTGCCCATATATACAGGATAGGAGCATTAGTACTGTGCTATGTGTTTATATAGAGCATAGGGGGGGGGGGGGTACTATTGTGCTGTGCCCATATATACAGGATAGGAGCATTAGTACTGTGCTATGTGTTTATATATAGCATAGGGGGGGGGCAGGGCCGGATCATAGGGGGGGCTCCCGGGGCTGGAGCCCCGGGGCCCCCACCACTTTGCCTTTAAAGGGGCCCCCACCAAGTGTGAGTGAATCGGGCGGAAGCATGGCCGCCCGAATCACCAACTATGTGATTTGGTCAGGGGCGCACCACTGAGCCTCCAGCGGCATCTTATCTGCGTGCTCAAGGCAGCCAGGACGCGCTTATTGCAGCACTTCCTGGCTGCTGGAAGAGAGGTCCGTACAGGAGCAGAGCGGCACTTTTTGGAGCTGCTGCAAAGTAACCTTAGTTTGTTGCAGCAGCTGAAAATGAAAGGAGCAGCTCATTCGGCAGACTGCAGGGGGAAACATGAAGGTCAGGTCACATCAGACTTATCTCTCCTATCTTCAACATAAATTCAGCCCGGGAGCTGTCGGAGGAGGGGGAGGGGCACATCCCGGAGCTAGAAAACCCACATGGTAAGCAGAGCTGTGAGCTCCTGTCTGTGCTTTCCTCCCCTACTACTCTGCATCCTTTATAGTGGATGCACATGGCTGCCCTGGGTGCTAAGGGTGAAGTCATCTGTTCCTGGACATAGGTGAGTATATATGTACTGTTTGTTAATCTATGTATGTGTATACAGTATATATGTAAGTGTGCATGTGTCAGTGTGTGTGTATACAGTAAATATGTGGTGTGTGCATGTGTCAGTGTGTGTGTATACAGTATATATGTGGTGTGTGCATGATGTCAGTCTGTGTGTATACAGTATATATGTAGTGTGTGCATGGTGTCAGGGTGTATACAGTATATATGTAGTGTGTGCATGGTGTTAGGGTGTATACAGTATATATGTAGTGTGTGCATGATGTCAGTGTGTGTGTATACAGTATATATGTGGTGTATGCATGTGTCAGTGTGTATACAGTATATATGTGGTGTGTACATGTGTCAGTGTGTATACAGTATATATGTAGTGTGTGCATGTGTCAGTGTGTGTATACAGTATATATGTGGTGTGTGCATGATGTCAGTGTGTGTGTACAGTATATATGTGGTGTGTGCATGATGTCAGTGTGTATGTATACAGTATATATGTAGTGTGTGCATGGTGTCAGTGTGTATACAGTATATATGTAGTGTGTGCATGTGTCAGTGTGTGTATACAGTATATATGTGGTGTGTGCATGTGTCAGTGTGTATACAGTATATATGTAGTGTGTGCATGGTGTCAGTGTGTATACAGTATATATGTGGTGTGTGCATGTGTCAGTGTGTGTATACAGTATATATGTGGTGTGTGCATGTGTCAGTGTGTATACAGTATATATGTGGTGTGTGCATGATGTCAGTGTGTGTGTACAGTATATATGTGGTGTGTGCATGATGTCAGTGTGTGTGTATACAGTATATATGTAGTGTGTGCATGGTGTCAGTGTGTATACAGTATATATGTAGTGTGTGCATGTGTCAGTGTGTGTATACAGTATATATGTGGTGTGTGCATGTGTCAGTGTGTATACAGTATATATGTGGTGTGTGCATGATGTCAGTGTGTGTATACAGTATATATGTGGTGTGTGCATGTGTCAGTGTGTATACAGTATATATGTGGTGTGTGCATGTGTCAGTGTGTATACAGTATATATGTGGTGTGTGCATGATGTCAATGTGTGTGTATACATTATATATGTGGTGTGTGCATGTGTCAGTGTGTATACAGTATATATGTGGTGTGTGCATGTGTCAGTTTGTATACAGTATATATGTGGTGTGTGCATGGTGTCAGTGTGTATATAGTATATATGTAGTGTGTGCATGGTGTCAGTGTGTATATAGTATATATGTAGTGTGTGCATGGTGTCAGTGTGTATATAGTATATATGTAGTGTGTGCATGGTGTCAGTGTGTGTATACAGTATATATGTGGTGTGTGCATGTGTCAGTGTGTATACAGTATATATGTGGTGTGTGCATGATGTCTGTGTGTGTATACAGTAAATATGTGGTGTGTGCATGTGTCAGTGTGTATACAGTATATATGTGGTGTGTGCATGATGTCAGTGTGTGTGTATGCAGTATATATGTAGTGTGTGCATGGTGTCAGTGTGTGTATACATTATATATGTGGTGTGTGCATGTGTCAGTTTGTATACAGTATATATGTGGTGTGTGCATGGTGTCAGTGTGTATATAGTATATATGTAGTGTGTGCATGGTGTCAGTGTGTATATAGTATATATGTAGTGTGTGCATGGTGTCAGTGTGTGTATACAGTATATATGTGGTGTGTGCATGGTGTCAGTGTGTATATAGTATATATGTGGTGTGTGCATGATGTCAGTGTGTGTGTACAGTATATATGTGGTGTGTGCATGATGTCAATGTGTGTGTATACATTATATATGTGGTGTGTGCATGTGTCAGTTTGTATACAGTATATATGTGGTGTGTGCATGGTGTCAGTGTGTGTATAGTATATATGTGGTGTGTGCATGGTGTCAGTGTGTATATAGTATATATGTAGTGTGTGCATGGTGTCAGTGTGTATATAGTATATATGTGGTGTGTGCATGGTGTCAGTGTGTATATAGTATATATGTAGTGTGTGCATGGTGTCAGTGTGTGTGTATACAGTATATATGTAGTGTGTGCATGATGTCTGTGTGTGTATACAGTATATATGTGGTGTGTGCATGGTGTCAGTGTGTATATAGTATATATGTAGTGTGTGCATGGTGTCAGTGTGTATATAGTATATATGTAGTGTGTGCATGTTGTCAGTGTGTGTGTATACAGTATATATGTAGTGTGTGCATGATGTCTGTGTGTGTATACAGTATATATGTAGTGTGTGCATGATGTCTGTGTGTGTATACAGTATATATGTGGTGTGTGCATGGTGTCAGTGTGTATATAGTATATATGTGGTGTGTGCATGGTGTCAGTGTGTATATAGTATATATGTAGTGTGTGCATGGTGTCAGTGTGTATATAGTATATATGTGGTGTGTGCATGGTGTCAGTGTGTATATAGTATATATGTAGTGTGTGCATGGTGTCAGTGTGTGTGTATACAGTATATATGTAGTGTGTGCATGATGTCTGTGTGTGTATACAGTATATATGTGGTGTGTGCATGGTGTCAGTGTGTATATAGTATATATGTAGTGTGTGCATGGTGTCAGTGTGTATATAGTATATATGTAGTGTGTGCATGTTGTCAGTGTGTGTGTATACATTATATATGTGGTGTGTGCATGTGTCAGTTTGTATACAGTATATATGTGGTGTGTGCATGGTGTCAGTGTGTGTATAGTATATATGTGGTGTGTGCATGGTGTCAGTGTGTATATAGTATATATGTAGTGTGTGCATGGTGTCAGTGTGTATACAGTATATATGTGGTGTGTGCATGGTGTCAGTGTGTATATAGTATATATGTAGTGTGTGCATGGTGTCAGTGTGTATATAGTATATATGTAGTGTGTGCATGGTGTCAGTGTGTGTATACAGTATATATGTGGTGTGTGCATGGTGTCAGTGTGTATATAGTATATATGTGGTGTGTGCATGATGTCAGTGTGTGTGTACAGTATATATGTGGTGTGTGCATGATGTCAATGTGTGTGTATACATTATATATGTGGTGTGTGCATGTGTCAGTTTGTATACAGTATATATGTGGTGTGTGCATGGTGTCAGTGTGTGTATAGTATATATGTGGTGTGTGCATGGTGTCAGTGTGTATATAGTATATATGTAGTGTGTGCATGGTGTCAGTGTGTATATAGTATATATGTGGTGTGTGCATGGTGTCAGTGTGTATATAGTATATATGTAGTGTGTGCATGGTGTCAGTGTGTGTGTATACAGTATATATGTAGTGTGTGCATGATGTCTGTGTGTGTATACAGTATATATGTGGTGTGTGCATGGTGTCAGTGTGTATATAGTATATATGTAGTGTGTGCATGGTGTCAGTGTGTATATAGTATATATGTAGTGTGTGCATGTTGTCAGTGTGTGTGTATACAGTATATATGTAGTGTGTGCATGATGTCTGTGTGTGTATACAGTATATATGTGGTGTGTGCATGTGTCAGTGTGTATACATTATATATGTGGTGTGTGCATGATGTCAGTGTCTGTGTATGCAGTATATATGTGGTGTGTACATGTGTCAGTGTGTATACGGTGTGTATATATATATATATATATTGTGCATTGTGTCAGTGTGTGTGTATACAGTATATATGTGGGAGTGTATGCTCTCTGTGTATGTAATTGATGCCACGAGTGGCGCTCTCTAAATGATGCAGGGACCACAATGCTGTCTTTGTGCCACCTGCAGAGTTTATTGGACAGAGGTTATGAGGAGGCTCAGGAGGAGGAGGAGGCAGGAACATTGTGGGTTAGTTTATATTTTTTAATATGAAGGCTCACTATATACATTTTCAATTATATGCAGAAAAATTGTATATGTTTATATACATTACATGTTTTATAATGGCAATTTATATTATATTGCGGCACACTTTTACCACACAGCAGCACTCTGTATGTATTTTATATGTTCCTGGGGCTGGCACTGTTTACTGAGAGGCTGTATATATTCATTACGGGGAATGGGGGTGCATGTATTACAAGCAACATTTACAAAAAATTGTGAGGAAGGCCCCCACCAGTTTGCGCCCAGGGGCCCCCACCACCCTTAATCTGGCCCTGGGGGGGGGGGTACTATTGTGCTGTGCCCATATATACAGGATAGGAGCATTAGTACTGTGCTATGTGTTTATATAGAGCATAGGGGGGTACTATTGTGCTGTGCCCATATATACAGGATAGGAGTAGTAGTACTGTGCTATGTGTTTATATAGAGCATAGGCGGGGTAGTACTGTGCTGTGCCCATATATACAGGATAGGAGTAGTAGTACTGTACTGTGCTGTGCTCATGTATACAGGATAGGAGTAGTAGTACTGTGCTGTGCCTATATATACAGGATAGGAGTAGTAGTACTGTGCTGTGCTCATATATACAGGATAGGAGTATTAGTACTGTGCTGTACCCATTGATACAGGATAGGAGTAATAGTACTGTGCTGTGCACATATATACAGGATAGGAGTAGTAGTACTGTGCTGTGCCCATATATACAGGATAGGAGTAGTAGTACTGTGCTGTGCACGTATATACAGGATAGGAGTAGTAGTAGTGTGCTGTACCCATATATACAGGATAGGAGGAGTAGTAGTACTGTGCTGTGCCCATATATACAGGATAGGAGTAGTAGTACTGTGCTGTGCCCATATATACAGGATAGGAGTAGTAGTACTGTGCTGTACCAATATATACAGGATAGGAGTAGTAGTACTGTGCTGTGCCCATATATACAGGATAGGAGTAGTAGTACTGTGCTGTACCAATATATACAGGATAGGAGTAGTAGTACTGTGCTGTGCCTATATATACAGGATAGGAGTAGTAGTACTGTGCTGCGTCCATATATGCAGGATATGAGTAATAGTACTGTGCTGCGTATATATATATATATATATATATATATATATATATATATATATATATGTACAGGGTAGGAGTACTAGTACTGTGCTGTGCCTATATACAGTATACAGGATAGAAGTAGTAGTACTGTGCTGTACCAATATATACAGGATAGGAGTAAACATTGGACTCTGGGTCTGGCTCCCTGTTGAATACACACAAGGTATACAGGGAGTGTAGCCCTTATCACTTATACACTGTGGTGTAATAAACTGCATTGCATAATGTATTGCGTTGTCCACACAATAGGAAGCCGGAGCGGATCTAGACATTTCTAGGAGAGTGTATTGATTTCTTCCAATGTTCAATTATTCATTTCATCCATTAAACACAGTTCTGGTGCCCATCACTCAGTCAGTTCCCGCCTTACGCCCGTGCGGTGCGTGTTATCGCTTCTGTTCACTCTGTACACTACACGATCCCTGGAGACAAATAAAAATGGAAGTGCCATAATGTGCAATATACAAGTTTGACTCTATAAGGGCTGGTAACACATGGGTGGGAGCAGTGAGTAGGTTACAAAGGGGTCTGCTTAATGCATATACACGGGATAAGAGGATAAGATAAGGGTGTGCCATGCTCTTATGTACAGGATAGGAGTAGTAGTACTGTGCCGTGCCCATATATACAGGATAGGTGTAGTAGTACTGTGCTGTGCTCATATATACAGGATAGGAGTAGCAGTACTGTGCTGTGCTCATATATACAGGATAGGAGTAGCAGTACTGTGCTGTGCCCATATATACAGGATAGGAGTAGTAGTATTGTGCTGTGCCCATATATACAGGATATTAGTAGTAGTACTGTGCTGTGCCCATATATACAGGATAGGAGTAGTAGTACTGTCCTGTGCTCATATATACAGGATAGCAGTAGCAGTACTGTGCTGTTCCCATATATACAGGATAGGAGTAGTAGTAGTACTGTGCTGTGCCCGTATATACAGGATAGGAGTAGTAGTTCTGTGCTGTGCCCATATATACAGGATAGGAGTAGTAGTACTGTGCTGTGCCAATATGTACAGGATAGGAGTAGTAGTATTGTGCTGTCCCCATATATACAGGATAGGAGTAGTAGTACTGTGCTGTTCCCATATATACAGGATAGGAGTAGTAGTAGTACTGTGCTGTGCCCATATATACAGGATAGGAGTAGCAGTTCTGTGCTGTTCCCATATATACAGGATAGGAGTAGTAGTTCTGTGCTGTGCCCATATATACAGGATAGGAGTAGTAGTACTGTGCTGTGCCAATATGTACAGGATAGGAGTAGTAGTATTGTGCTGCCCCCATATATACAGGATAGGAGTAGTAGTACTGTGCTGTTCCCCATATGTACAGGATAGGAGTAGTAGTACTGTGCTGTGCCCATATATACAGGATAGGAGTAGTAGTATTGTGCTGTGCTCATATATACAGGATAGGAGTAGTAGTACTGTGCTGTGCCCATATATACAGGATAGGAGTAGTAGTAGTACTGTGCTGTGCCCATATATACAGGATAGGAGTAGCAGTTCTGTGCTGTTCCCATATATACATGATAGGAGTAGTAGTTCTGTGCTGTGCCCATATATTCAGGATAGGAGTAGCAGTACTGTGCTGTGCCCATATATACAGGATATTAGTAATAGTACTGTGCTGTGCCCATATATACAGGATAGGAGTAGTAGTACTGTGCTGTGCACATATATATAGGATAGGAGTAGTAGTAATGTGCTGTGCTCATATATACAGGATAGGAGTAGTAGTAATGTGCTGTGCTCATATATACAGGATAGGAGTAGTAGTACTGTGCTGTGCCCATATATACAGGATAGGAGTAGCAGTTCTGTGCTGTTCCCATATATACAGGATAGGAGTAGTAGTTCTGTGCTGTGCCCATATATTCAGGATAGGAGTAGCAGTACTGTGCTGTGCCCATATATACAGGATATTAGTAGTAGTACTGTGCTGTGCCCATATATACAGGATAGGAGTAGTAGTACTGTGCTGTGCTCATATATACAGGATAGGAGTAGTAGTAATGTGCTGTGCTCATATATACAGGATAGGAGTAGTAGTACTGTGCTGTGCCCATATATACAGGATAGGAGTAGTAGTACTGTGCTGTGCACATATATATAGGATAGGAGTAGTAGTAATGTGCTGTGCTCATATATACAGGATAGGAGTAGTAGTACTGTGTTGTTCCCATATATACAGGATAGGAGTAGTAGTAGTACTGTTCTGGGCCCATATATACAGGATAGGAGTAGCAGTTCTGTGCTGTTCCCATATATACAGGATAGGAGTAGTAGTTCTGTGCTGTGCCCATATATTCAGGATAGGAGTAGTAGTACTGTGCTATGCCAATATGTACAGGATAGGAGTAGTAGTATTGTGCTGTCCCCATATATACAGGATAGGTGAAGTAGTACTGTGCTGTTCCCCATATGTACAGGATAGGAGTAGTAGTACTGTGCTGTGCCCATATATACAGGATAGGAGTAGTAGTACTGTGCTGTGTCCATATATACAGGATAGGTGTAGTAGTACTGTGCTGTGCCCGTATATACAGAATAGGAGTAGTAGTACTGTGCTGTGCCCATATATACAGGATAGGAGTAGTAGTACTGTGCTGTGCTCATATATACAGGATAGGAGTAGTAGTACTGTGCTTTGCCCATATACACAGGATAGGAGTAGTAGTACTGTGCTCATATATACAGGATAGTAGTAGTACTGTGCTGTGCCCATATATACAGGATATTAGTAGTAGTACTGTGCTGTGCCCATATATACAGGATAGGAGTAGTAGTACTGTGCTGTGCTCATATATACAGGATAGGAGTAGCAGTACTGTGCTGTTCCCATATATACAGGATAGGAGTAGTAGTAGTACTGTGCTGTGCCCATATATACAGGATAGGAGTAGTAGTTCTGTGCTGTGCCCATATATACAGGATAGGAGTAGTAGTACTGTGCTGTGCCAATATGTACAGGATAGGAGTAGTAGTATTGTGCTGTCCCCATATATACAGGATAGGAGTAGTAGTACTGTGCTGTTCCCATATATACAGGATAGGAGTAGTAGTAGTACTGTGCTGTGCCCATATATACAGGATAGGAGTAGCAGTTCTGTGCTGTTCCCATATATACAGGATAGGAGTAGTAGTTCTGTGCTGTGCCCATATACAGGATAGGAGTAGTAGTACTGTGCTGTGCCAATATGTACAGGATAGGAGTAGTAGTATTGTGCTGTCCCCATATATACAGGATAGGAGTAGTAGTACTGTGCTGTTCCCCATATGTACAGGATAGGAGTAGTAGTACTGTGCTGTGCCCATATATACAGGATAGGAGTAGTAGTATTGTGCTGTGCTCATATATACAGGATACGAGTAGTAGTACTGTGCTGTGCCTATATATACAGGATAGGAGTAGTAGTAGTACTGTGCTGTGCCCATATATACAGGATAGGAGTAGCAGTTCTGTGCTGTTCCCATATATACAGGATAGGAGTAGTAGTTCTGTGCTGTGCCCATATATTCAGGATAGGAGTAGCAGTACTGTGCTGTGCCCATATATACACGATATTAGTAGTAGTACTGTGCTGTGCCCATATATACAGGATAGGAGTAGTAGTAATGTGCTGTGCTCATATATACAGGATAGGAGTAGTAGTAATGTGCTGTGCTCATATATACAGGATAGGAGTAGTAGTACTGTGCTGTGCCCATATATACAGGATAGGAGTAGTAGTACTGTGCTGTGCACATATATATAGGATAGGAGTAGTAGTAATGTGCTGTGCTCATATATACAGGATAGGAGTAGTAGTACTGTGTTGTTCCCATATATACAGGATAGGAGTAGTAGTAGTACTGTGCTGGGCCCATATATACAGGATAGGAGTAGCAGTTCTGTGCTGTTCCCATATATACAGGATAGGAGTAGTAGTTCTGTGCTGTGCCCATATATTCAGGATAGGAGTAGTAGTACTGTGCTATGCCAATATGTACAGGATAGGAGTAGTAGTATTGTGCTGTCCCCATATATACAGGATAGGAGAAGTAGTACTGTGCTGTTCCCCATATGTACAGGATAGGAGTAGTAGTATTGTGCTGTGCCCATATATACAGGATAGGAGTAGTAGTACTGTGCTGTGCCCATATATACAGGATAGGAGTAGTAGTACTGTGCTGTGCCCATATATACAGGATAGGAGTAGTAGTACTGTGCTGTGCTCATATATACAGGATAGGAGTAGTAGTACTGTGCTTTGCCCATATACACAGGATAGGAGTAGTAGTACTGTGCTCATATATACAGGATAGTAGTAGTACTGTGCTGTGCCCATATATACAGGATAGGAGTAGTAGTACTGTGCTGTGCCCATATATACAGGATAGGAGTAGTAGTACTGTGCTGTGCTCATATATACAGGATAGGAGTAGTAGTACTGTGCTTTGCCCATATACACAGGATAGGAGTAGTAGTACTGTGCTCATATATACAGGATAGTAGTAGTACTGTGCTGTGCTCATATATACAGGATAGGAGTAGTAGTACTGTGCTGTGCCCATATATACTGGATGGGAGGAGTAGTACTGTGCTGTGCCCATATATACTGGATAGGAGTAGTACTGTGCTGTGCTCATATATACAGGATAGGAGTAGTAGTACTGTGCTGTGCTCATATATACAGGATAGTAGTAGTACTGTGCTGTGCTCATATATACAGGATAGGAGTAGTAGTACTGTGCTGTTCCCATATATACTGGATAGGAGTAGTAGTACTGTGCTGTGCCCATATATACTGGATAGGAGTAGTAGTACTGTGCTGAATGTGACACCTAAGGAGTCAAAGTGAAAAGTTAAGTGTCAGAGATCAGACTACTGAGTCAGAGTCAGGTAACAAAGCAAATAACGTGGCTGAACTCAACAATACGATATTTTAGTCTGACACTGTAATAATGGATTGTCTAAGAAGCTCCAAGTGATGTTATGGTCAGGGGTTCACATACTTTTCCTTATATAGTATATTAGTAGTTGTATTCATTTATGAGGTTGGATAATTATTAAACTCGTCCTTCCCTTAATTAATCTTGGTTGGTAAATTAGCTGCTGGCTCTGCGGCTCCACTAATCAATGAACATTAGGAAGGGTAATCAGGACCTCCCAGCCGCTCCCTCCGATCACAAGACTTGGACTCCATCGGCCGGACCTGCTTGTGTATGTAACGTGGGGAAGGAGAGAAATCTATGTAATTGGTATATTTATTTCACCCGCCGCTGTTGCCTCTGGTCATATTCCTCCGGCTTTGCTGCATAATTACCACAATGAGGATAGATGAAACCTCAGCGGCCTCAATCTTCCATCTATTACTGGGAATTGTCAGCTACAAAAGTTTTTTTGCTGCAGAAGAAAATTGCACACACTGTTTTATTATAGAGGAAATCAATCTATTAACACTGGAGAGTCTGACTGCTCTCCGCGTATTCAGGATGGGTCAGGCAGCCATGATATATATATCTATCTTATTATCTGTATTATAGACATGTGGTAAAGCTCCAAACTCTGTTATAGAAATGCGGTAATGGGTAAGGAATGTCATATATACGATATTGATGATTTGTACTTATTTATATTCCGAAACAGCATGTACTTCCTTAGCAACACTCTGACTGAGCGTTATTAGGGACAACCTCTACTTCAGGGTGACAACTTGCTGAGATAGATTAACCCCTAAAGGACGCAGGATCCAAGCTTCTTGGGAAAGGAGGAGGTCTCTTCTGTCAGCTTTCACTTCTGCAGTTTCAGGATCTTTGGAGGACCTTTAAAGGTCCTTGAAGGGCTTTTGTATACATATGTGGGTTAGGAGTCCTTCTCTTTATTCTCGCAACAGGGCAATTTCAAATTTGGCCATATTATAATCCACTACTGGATCAGTGGGGTCCTGGTTAACCATCTGAATGGACAGGCTAATTGACTATGTGCTGTCACATTCCTTTCAGGAAAGAATGAGAATGGATGAGAAGAATGCGGTCCACGGAAATTAGGATGTAATAATAATAATAATAATAATAATGAGATGTGTAGATAACGAGGGATTATTGGCCACCAGGGCACTGAAGATAAAGCCTTTTGCTTCTTCTCTAGTGTTATGGCATCCTGCTAATGGATCACTATGCAGAGTCAGCTGTCTCTGGCAATCCCAGGGAAGCAGACCCACATGACCATCATTTCTTTCAGATGGGACCCGCTTTGTTTAGATGCTCTATCTATTCTAAGAACTCTCTAAATTGACTCTTTCTGCACCTTCCTTGCAATTTGGGTTTTGCTGGAGCAAGGTTCTGCAAATTAGTTCTCTTGGAACCACACATGGGTGTAATGTTCTGCGGGAGGCTGTTTGAGTGACAGGTCAGCAGACTCTCTGAGCTGACTCTGAGCAGACTCTCTGAGCTGACTCTGAGCAGACTCTCTGAGCTGACTCTGAGCAGGCTCTCTGAGCTGACTCTGAGCAGGCTCTCTGAGCTGACTCTGAGCAGGCTCTCTGAGCTGACTCTGAGCAGGCTCTCTGAGCTGATTCTGAGCAGGCTCTCTGAGCTGATTCTGAGCAGGCTCTCTGAGCTGATTCTGAGCAGACTCTCTGAGCTGACTCTGAGCAGGCTCTCTGAGCTGATTCTGAGCAGACTCTCTGAGCTGACTCTGAGCAGGCTCTCTGAGCTGACTGAGCAGGCTCTCTGAGCTGACTCTGAGCAGATTCTCTGAGCTGACTCTGAGCTGACTCTGAGCAGGCTCTCTGAGCTGACTCTGAGCAGGCTCTCTGAGCTGACTCTGAGCAGGCTCTCTGAGCTGACTCTGAGCAGGCTCTCTGAGCTGACTCTGAGCAGGCTCTCTGAGCTGACTCTGAGCAGACTCTCTGAGCTGGGGGTTTGTCTCAGGTGAAAATTGGTGTGACGGATGTCCAACCCGTAGTATAGAAAAACCACAGGACAGGATCAAACGAACAAACGCAAAGGAGTGTGTTTATTCACCACCGCTTCTACTGCAAGGCACGCTTGATAGAGACGGCATGGCAGTTGAAAAATCATGGTGATTATGTTCCAGTTTGTTCATCTTATCCTGTGCTATGCTTTTTTATACTACAGATATCAATTGGATTCCTGACAAGGATCAACAGTGTGTCTAACTTTTCCTCTTCATAGTATCATAGTTTATATGGTTGAAAAAAAGACACATGTCCATCAAGCGTTGTATATGTTTGGATGTCCAATCGAAACAGCTGCAGGGTCGGTATCCCTCACTCCATACATACCCGTACCTGTTATTGACTTGTTACTGGCTCCTTTGTGATTTTATATGATATTCTCTTGTGATTCTAAACCTTGTGCCTTTACATTGATTATTCCTCTGTCTTATGATTCTGTAACTCACTTCCATCTTGGTTTTGTTACCTAGATTGTTAGACTTTGCCTTGTTGATGATCTTGTGTTTGCTTTTATCATGTACTGTGCACCAGGGTAAGGCCCCTCATCCAGTTTTCGCTTGCAATTTAGAGCATGGCTGGCATGTAGGCAGGAACAGAGGATGTTGGTAGAACATCTTCATATGAAATCCATTTACTTTATTAATAACAACCTATAATCAAGACAGGAGGCTTCATTTTACTATTCGATTTCCTGCATTGTGAACCAAACAAACCTTGAGAATGCTGTAGCTACACTGATGCAGAAAAATATGTTGTTTAATCTCTGAATTGAGTGGTTTTGCTGAAGAATAAAATTATACAATTATGTTTATGAGGCTCTGTCACTCCTCTCCTCCTCTAACTCTATTTATGCACTGCTCCAGACAATGATGCAATCACTGTGTTGTCCCTGACAGGCAGAACTAATCAATTGTCGCACCATCCCCCAGCTGTTATATATAAGTCATTCAGCTCAGGCTGATTACTCCTGTCTGATCAGTTCAGGAAGCTCCGTGTAATGTGTTTATGTATGGCAGCCCGGGCACCCAGCTTTCCCAAGGTCCTGAATTTTATAATAATTTTTTCAGCAAAAACCACTCGGTCCAGGGATTAAACAAGACATGTTTCTGCATCAGTGTCTCTACAGCATTGTCAAGGTATGTTTGGTTCACAATGCATAAAAGCAAATGTTAGATTTCCTTTGAATGTGGCTCTGCAGGACAGGTAAGTAAGGTAGGTAAAATTGTGCTGAAAAATTTGGCTTATGTTCGAGTATACAGGCAGCCCCCGGGTTACGTACAAGATAGGGTCTGGAGGTTTGTTCTTAAGTTGAATTTGTATGTAAGTCGAAACTGTATACTTTAGAATTGTAGATCCAGACAAAAAAAATTTTGGCTCCAGTGACAATTGGAGTTTAAACATTTTTTGATGTAATGGGATCAAGGGTTATCAATAAATCAAGGGTTATCAATAAATAAACTTTTTGCTGTAATGAGTCCAAGGATTATCAATAAAGCTTCATTACAGACACCTTACAGCTGATCATTGCAGTCTGGGACTATAGTAAAACATTTAGAAAGCTTCACCAGAGGTCAGAGGGGTCTGTCTGTAACTATGGGTTGTCTGTAAGTCGGGAGTCCTTAAGTAGGGGACCGCCTGTATACGGTATATATTTTTTGGGGCAAGAACTGACAAACATGTAACTTGTACCTCTAATTTTTCAAGTCTGTTGCATGTACCCCCCAGCTGCCTCTGCATTGGTGGGTCCCAGGCTGACAGGTGTGGATGTTCTGCATCCAGCAGGGGGAAGGGGAGCACACTGAAGTTTTACAAATGAGACCCCATGAGACCTCAGCTACGTCTCTATTCAGTACAGAACATGCCTGCAATACACAGGGGTATCAGAGTCATCCATGAATCCAAACATATTAATTATCCAGTCCTAGTTGATGTTCATCTTGTAATACAATGACATGTGTGGTGTCACTATATGGAGCGAGTATCTGCAGTGGAGCACGTTGTACATACAATGATTCTCCTCGGATTCCTTTCTGCGTAATAGGACAGTAGAGAAATATTAATCTTCCCTCATACAATAGGACGTCTCTCACTTTGCATATATACTGTATGAGATCTTATCCTCCGCATATATCTATGTCACAAATGTCTGCATTGCAGCTCCACATCGCATGCACCTCGCGCTCAGCTGTCACCTCACTGTCCATACACTTTACCTTTCTTCTACAGTGGGTACGGAAAGTATTCACACCCCTTTAAATGTTTCATTGCATCCAATTGGTAAGATCCAAAAAGATATTTTTGCTATTTTATTAAACTAGAAAAACTGAAATATCTCCTGGTGATGAGTATTCAGACCCATTGTTCAGTTTTGGGTAGAAGCTGCTTTGGCGCTGGTACAGCCAGGAGTCTTCTTGGGAAGATGCTACAAGTTTCTCACCCCTGGATTTGGGGATCCTCTGCCTCTTCCTTGCAGATCCTCTCCAGTTCCCTCAGGTTGGATGGTGAACGTTAGTGGAAGCTATTTTCAAGTCTCTCCAGAGATGCTCAATACTCAGGAATGGTCACAGAGTTGTTCTGAAGCCTCTGCTTTGTTGTTTTGTGCTTAGGGTCATTAGGGCACATTTACTTACCTGGTCCTGTTACGATCCCCGATCCGGACGGTCCGACGAAGACGAAGTCCGGGGGCCGTTCACCAAGATCGTACGCCTGAGATCCTGCATGTGTCGCTTCCCCGCTGAGGTCGACCTTCTTCCCGATGTATGTGAGTGCATGTCTTGCGACACAGTTTGAGATGTTAAATCCTGCGCGTTGTCTGAATCCGTCGGATTGTCCAACGGCCCACCCCCCATTTTGTGTGGCATGAAAGCCGGCAATGATACGCCAAAATCCGATCCCGTGCGACAAAAAACCCTTCTAAATGCAGCGCACATGGGAAATCGCCAGATATTTCGACAATAGTGCGGACCGCGGACCTTAGTAAATGAATCCCATTGTCTTGTTGAAAGGTAAAGCTTTGGCCCAGTCTGAGGGCCAGAGCATTGTTCTCTTAAGAACCTTGAGTGCTGCAGAAATTCTTTTGTAGCCTTGGTCAGATCTGTGTCTTGCCACAATTGTCTGAGCTCCTTGGGCAGTTCCTTAGACCTCATGATTTCCATGTGCTCTGACATGCACTATGAGCTGTGAGGTCTTGTATAGACAGGTGTGTGCCTTTCCTAATCAAGTCCAATCAGTTTAATTAAACACAGCTGGACTCCAATGAAGGAGTAGAACCATCTCAAGGAGGATCAGAAGGAAATGGACATCATGTGTGATACATATGAGTGTCACAGCAAAGGGTCCTCTTGTTTAATAAATTAGCAAACATAGCTACATTTCTATACACAGTCCTGAAAACAAGAATAAGAAAACAAGAGAACTGTCAGGCGCCAAGGGTATCCTATTTGAGAGAAAAATGAACCATAAGAAGTAGCGTAGTCAGAGAAGCGTAGTCAGGAACGGAATCAAGGTCGCAAGGGGAAATCACTATAAACACAAAGGACATGGGAACAAAGCTTTTTCTAAGGCTGTGAGGCACAAAGATCCGACAGAGAAGACAGGACAGGGCTGAGAGTTTATCAGAATTGGCAAGCAGCATGCACCAATTATCGGTGCGCTGGCCCTTTAAATCTGCGGAAGCTGACGCACGTGTGCTCTGGGAGGCGGGGAAGCGCTCACCAGCCTGACGGAGCCAGTGCTGGATCGTGGAGAGGTGAGAGCCGTGGACTGGGGACCGGGGCACACAGAGGAGCATGGGTGCACCTGCGACAAGAACAAGATAATGAGAACAACAAACCCTCCCTACCCTACACTACCCTACACTACCCTCCCTACCCTACACGGGAATCCATCTGGGACACAGCGTTATTGATGCAGGTATAGAAGATCAACTGACGGGGTGCACTCAAAGCAGTAGAACATGCATAACTATATACAGAGAAGACAGCACTCACCTAGGAAGTCAATCATATCTTTATTGAAAGGGTGCCAAACATGCAGGGCAGATGAACGCTCTTCATCGGTTAGTACCGTCTTCTCTATATTTGGATATCTATATTTCTATTTTTTTCTGTCCAGATGGGGTGCAGAATGTACTTTAATGGGCAAAAAAAAAATTTGATCTTACCCATTGGCTGCAAAAGTGAATTGTCCGACCGGAATGCCCTGTGCCATGATTCAAGAAGATTGTGCGCCCGATTTCCTGCATCTGTCGCTTCCCCGCTCAGGTCCACTGAAGTTCACCTTCTACTTCCTGGTGCATGTAAGTGCATTGGATGCGACACAATTTGGATGCTAAATCCCGCGCTCAGTCAGAATCAGTCAGATCGCCCGACGGCCCGCCCACCCGATTTCTGTCACATGAAGGCCAGCGCAATAGCACCAAAATCCGATAGCGTCACAATCCCCTTCTAAATACCTGTCAAAGCAGCGCAAATCCCGAAAACGTCGGGAAGTCCGACGGAAATGTGATCTGCGGACCCTCAGTATATAAGCACCATTATGAGCAAGGTGCAATGTCCTCCCACAGGGGCCTGACCACAATGTGGGGGCAGCTGGATTCCCTAGCACCTGAGTGGCTGGCTTGTAGTGTGGCCTAGCGCCAGAGCTATGTCAAGGGTGACTTGGTCCAGGTGAACAGACCTCATCCAAGCCCATCAGAGCCAGCAAAGTGATAGAAAAAGGAGGAAGAGCCAATGCACAGCTGGTAGTAGCACCAGGTGACAGTAAACAATAGACAACAATAAGAATTCATTAGATAATGCACACATTATACTCACTTGCAGAACTAGGTGGTGCTTTTGATAGTTTTTGCCTAAACAGGGGAAATTGCTGTGGAATAAGTTGGAAAAGCTGGATCTCTGAGTTCCAAAGCCCAGTAGGGTGATCAGTCCTACTGGTTCCACTCCAGCAAGAATTTCTGACTATAGATTTTGTAATGACCCAACTCTAAGACATTGCATTTGTAAAAGGTTTAAGATATTGGGAAACATTTACTTAATGTCTGACGAGGATTCAGAGCTGCTGCGATTCAGAGTTCTCTTTCTTCTTTCTGGTGCATGTAAGTGCTGATCTTGCGAAACAATTTTGAAAGTTAAATTCCGAGTTAAATTCCGCGGTTTGTCCGAATCAGTGGGGTTGTCCGACGGCCACGCCCATGATGTGCCACAATCCAATAATCTGGAAATATTTGTGAAACCCGACGGAAATGCGTCCGACGGACCCTTAGCAGATGTACCCCATTATGTTTTGGACACACATGTTATGCAGTTCCATGTCATAGTGACTTTACTGTCATGACATGACCCATTATAGTTACATACATCTGGGAATACATTTGGCAATGGCAGCTCTGAGTAAAAGTGCACTCTAAAGGCTGAGGTTCTGGAGTATGGATTCATTTTGGGCTCTATGAGGTCACAGCCCATTCTTAAGTTACGGTCTGATTCCTTCAAGAGAACTTGTATGTTACATGATCGGATCTCTTGTTGTGGAAGAGTTCACCAACTCCAAGTCAAGTCAGAAATTCAACCTGTCAATGGAAAACCATAACCAATATGATGCGTGCCAGAGGAGGGTGATCATTGAAGGTTCTACCGTGCCCTCTAAAGCTCTATAATATATTGAGAAAATATTTAACATCCTCATATTGGATCCCTTGTTAGGGTACAGGGCTGTATATAGAGAGGGCGTTACCAAATCTCTATCAACCCGAACTTTTTGCATAATTTAATAGATTGACACTATAGTCAGTGTTAATAAGCAGATTATTTCTAATTAGACAAATTAGTGCAATTTAGGATTTAAAAGTCCCTTTTAAGAATATATTTGACTGTATATCATTCCTGATAAGATACATAGTAATAAGGAACACATCCAGCCCCTGTGAGATTACAGTACAGAGAAATAGAGTCTCTCACTCCAAGGAATCACTCATTGTGTCGGATGATTTATCAAGTGGCAGGACGGTGCGGACACAGAGATTAATCAGTCCCATAGAACAGAACCGTATGACACAGCACATTTCCACTCGGCTTCTTATGTAATCAGCTCATAAAAATCCCATCTACAAACATATACAATGCTGTAAAATTAAAGGTAAACCACACAGGACATTTATATGTAGATCCCCAAAACTGTTTGGGATGTACACATAGCAATTCCCTGTGCTCTGGGATGTGTTTCCCAACTTTTTCCAACTTCCACAGAAAACCCTGGGAGTCCAGGAGAGCTCCCCGGCCACAGATGTAAGACCAGGGACATCCCCATTGGCCAAAGCATTCAAGGCCCAGCCAGGAGTGTCAGCTCAGTGACTGGAGGATGCACTGCGACTGAGGAACTGATAGGGGGATGGGTGTAGGCAGAGTCATGGTGGCTCAGTGGTTAGCACTACAGCCTTCCAGTGCTGGGGTCCTGGTTCAAGTTCCATCCAGGTTAACATCTGCAAAGAGCTAGTATGTTCTTTCTGTGTTTGCGTGGGTTTCCTGCAGGTCCTTCGGTTTCCTCCCACACTCCAAAACATACTCTGCTCTGTGTGCGCTGTATAAATAAAGGAATTATTATTATTATTATTATTAGAGTCCTAAATGTAAAGGTTGCAGTGATTGTAGGTTACTGGGTCCAATCAGTTACTGTTCAAGATTTTGACTCCTTTCATGTCTCACAATTTAAAGAGAGTCTGTCATGCAAATTAACCCACCAAAAATAAATACTTCATTAAATGGTTCCTTTCCATGGCTGCAATGTTACAAAAATCAGTTTGTAGACTTATATGCAACTCACCTGATGTGAGTCCAATGAAGCCCCTACATATTAATGAGTTACTTGCATCGCCCTGCCTCCTTATTCCTGATTGACAGGCTATAATATGATGTAGTTAGATAGTTCTGCTATATCACTGGGCACTTAAAGTCTTGTGACCAGGATGACATCAATAAAGGTCCTGTTACATCTGCAACATCTAACCCATGTATGTATCTAATCACATGAAATCACAGCAGCCTCCACGTAGAATGGGGAGAAGTAGAAATCCATGGAGGATGGGAAGGAGTAGAAGTCCATGGAGAATGGGGGGAAGTAGAAGTCCATGGGGAATGGAGAGGAGTAGAAGTCCATGGGGAATGGAGAGGAGTAGAAGTCCATGGAAGCTGCTGTGATTTCTGTGATCAGATACAAGCATGGTGTACAGTTTGCTAATGTTAGGAGGCTAAAGGACCAGTAATGATGTTACTCTTGTCACATGACTTGCTGAGAAGAGGCATGGGACATAAAGAGGAGTAGATGGGTGGGTCCGGCACGCAGGACAAGCCTTCTCTGATGCCACGGAATATAATATAAAGTTGATTTGTGTGGATGTAAGGGTGCCAGGTTCCCTTTAAGGCGTAACTAAACCTTTGCCAAAATTTTGTATATGAATAGTTCATATAATGATATGGAACGTTGAAATAAAGTTTATTAACCCCTTAATAACTTGTCCCTTTTTAGTTTTTGCATTTAGTTTTTCCATTTTTCACTTTCCTCTTTCAAAAATCTATAACTTTTTTATTTTTTTGTGTGATGGCTTGTCTTCTGCATAACAAATTGTACTTTATAGTGATGGTATTTATTATTCCATGCCATGTACTGGGAAGCTGGAAAGAAATCCATATGCAATGAAATTGGTGAACAAAACACATTTGCGCCATTTTCTTGTGGCCTTGTTTTTTATGGCTTTCACTGTGAGACCCAAATGACATGTCTACTTTATTCTTTGGGTTTGTACGATCACTGGGATAACAAATTTATATAGATTTTATTGTGTTTTAATACATTTTACAAAATTCATACTTTGTGTAAGAAAAATAATTTCTTTGTTTCACCATGTTCTGATGCTAATAACTTCCTCATACATCTTCTAAACCTTAAAATAATTTTGGAGTCTTGTTTAACAATGTTCCAACTATTTAACATTGGCAGCCTTTCTGTTGTACTGGTGATATGCTATGAGATGGATGGGTTTGTGACGAAAGACATAGAGGGAAGCAGGCAGCATTGGCCATTGTATAGTGGTGGTTCAGACGGCTACTTCAGTGAGAGTCTCCCTTGAAGTAGCCCTGCACTACACAAGGAACAGCGCTGTCTGCTTCTGTCTTGTGTTTAGTGAAGCTTTTGTTCTTATTTGATGCCTGGTGCCACATCATAGAGGTAAAATTGGGGGTGGGGGGGGGACTAAGAAGCAGGAACTGTTTTTAATACATTTAGTCACATGGTAAATGACATGGTTAAAATGAAGGGGACCCCATCCAGAAATCTGCTATGGAATCCAGCCTCTGCTTGTTACGCCTCTGATATATTATATAGTTATCTACCATACACAGAGCTGAAGTGTTGTATCTAAGCTGCCATTGTATAGGCCTTCACCTTAAAGAGAGCTGAGCTGATGTATTTTAACTAACGAAAGGCCCAGCAACCTTCCCCACTAATAAAATGCCAACCAGCCTCCCTTCACTACTGAAATGTCCAGCAGCCTTCCCTCACTAATGAAATGTCAAGCAGTCTCCTCTCATTAATGAAATGCCCAGCAGCTTCCCCTCACTAATGAAATATCCAGCAGCTTCCCTTCACTAATGAAATATCCAGCAGCCTCCCCTCACTAATGAAATGCCCAGCAGCCTCCCCTCACTAAAGAAATATCCAGCAGCTTCCCCTCACTAATAAAATATCCAGCAGACTCCCCTCACTAATGAAATGCCAAGCTGCCTCCCCTCAGTAATTGAATTTCCTGCAGCCTCCTCCACTAATGAAATATCCAGCAGCCTCCCCTCACTAATGAAATATCCAGCAGTTTCTCCTCACTAATGAAATATCCAGCAGCCTCCCCTCAATAATGAAATGCCCAGCAGCCTCCCCTCACTAATGAAATATCCAGCAGCCTCCCCTCACTAATGAAATATCCAGCAGTTTCCCCTCACTAATGAAATATCCAGCAGCCTCCCTTCACTACTGAAATGTCCAGCAGCCTCCCCTCACTAATGAAATGCCCAGCAGCCTCCCCTCACTAATGAAATGCCCAGCAGCTTCCCCTCACTAATGAAATATCCAGCAGCTCCCCCTCAATAATGAAGTATCCAGAAGCCTCCCCTCACTAATGAAATGCCAAGCTGCCTCCCCTCACTAATTGAATTTCCAGCAGCCTCCTCCAATAATGAAATGTCCAGCAGCTTCCCCCCACTAATGAAATATCCAGCAGACTCCCCCCAATGAAGCATACATGGTAGATTTTTGGGAGGTGAGGGGGAAAAAACATCCTTTGGCCCGTGCCTCTAATATTTGTACTTATACTAAATGTATGAGAAAAAGTTGTTTGGGGGCCCAAGATAAACTTTTGCCCCTAAGAAGATCTCAAGTGAAGGACCTCTACTGATCTTAAGAATTGAATTGCAGTTTTATTCTCATTCAAGTGAGTTGGACCTCAACATTGATGTTGGAGGCTGCCCATCAAGTGCTGGGCTCATGGAATGGACCTGATTGAGTACCTTACAGTTTTATGGTCAATAAACATTTATTGAAAGAATATAGAATACAATATACAACTCTTTACACAAGCATATTAAGACATCATAACAGGACATTTTGTCACATGAAATATGCAATAAAATGATGAAGTGACTTGAATCTCTGAGCTATGTGCCCGTTAGGGTGAACGATTGCATTATTTGAGATGAGTGTCAATTCAAGCAAATCAAAGTCAGAGTGACCATACAATAGGCCTGAGTAATATTACACCAGACAAAGACAAAGACATCTACATCCATACACACATACATACAACAAATAGTGCCAAGAAAAGAAAGAAAAAGGTTATAAGTTACATCGAGGACATAGTGGATGCCGAAAAGAGGTAGTGTCTAAAAGAAGGGCATGTATACACGAATTTATGGAATTTAAGAGATTTAAGAAACCATTCCAGATGATACCCAAGTAGATAAAGCAGGAGAATCCTTAAAAGACATCCAAACAGACCATGTAGAGCAGAACACCGTTACCCTGTCCTCATCTACAGCCTGAGTACCTTACAGTTTTATGATTGACATGATAGAGTGAGGCTGGGAAAGTCGCCTCTTTTCTGGACACTGGGAACAAATCTTTTGAAAAAATTGCCAACAAATAAATTGAAAGATCCCTTGAAGGTTTGGAGATATCACCATGATAACTTGTATACTGTAACATGTGGCATGATATCCGTCATGGAGAATGATGACCACTCGCTCCGATAAGCCGGTGAATCTCAGAATTTGAGATTCATAAGCCCGGAGAGCAGAGATGTATTTCCTCTCCTTATCACAGAAACGTCTCGGCAAACAAATGAGGAGAAGTTGACAACAATCACAGAGCCCATGGCCATCACATTCCCAATCCTCTACACCCGCAGTCCATGGCGCTGAGAGTTAATGATCCGTTGAATTGTTTTAAGTAAGTTGTAAAATGTCAGCCATTGCTGCAGTCAATAGAGATTTACATGATGGCGCAGGAGAGGCCGCACGTGTGATGGAGTACTTTATCTCGCCAGAGGAAATCGTTTCCCCTTATACATCGCAGCCATTTTAATGATAGACAGCAGCTATTCTCTACACAAGACGGATCCGGAAAATCATTGACACTGGATGAGGATCTTTATGAGAAATGATGAGCAAAGAAAAATATTAATTGCCAATTTAGTAACGAGGAATAGTTAGACAAAAAAAAGATAGATACGAGATAGATAGATATATTCGCCGTATAAGGCCCCTTCTACACTAGCGAGTGTGATGCGATGAACTCGCATCACACTCGCAACGCAAGCTGCCGGGAACGCACGGCCCGAACGCTGCACCGCGGGAGTGAACTCAGCATGTCAGTTCACTCCCGCGGTGCAGGGTTCGGGCCGTGCGTTCCCGGCAGCATGCATTGCGAGTGTGATGCGAGTTCATCGCATCACACTCGCTAGTGTAGAAGGGGCCTAAGACTACCCCTTTTCCAACGCAAACAAAACACCGGTAAAAATTTTAAAAAAAACAGATTTGAATTTAACATGGTCCTTTTTTTAATTTAAATTCTTATGACATGCAGGTATATAGCAGGAAAACTGTCACTCATAAACATAAGGCATACAACAACAACATTACCATTACAGCACAGCCCCCAGTAGTATACAGCACAGCCCCCAGTAGTATACAGCACAGCCCCCAGTAGTATACAGCACTGCCCCCAGTAGTATACAGCACTGCCCCCAGTAGTATACAGCACTGCCCCAGTAGTATACAGCACAGCCCCCAGTAGTATACAGCACTGCCCCCAGTAGTATACAGCACAGTCCCCAGTAGTATACAGCACAGCCCCCAGTAGTATACAGCACTGCCCCCAGTAGTATACAGCACTGCCCCCAGTAGTATACAGCACAGCCCCCAGTAGTATACAGCACTGCCCCCAGTAGTATACAGCACTGCCCCCAGTAGTATACAGCACAGCCCCCGGTAGTATACAGCACAGCCCCCAGTAGTATACAGCACTGCCCCCAGTAGTATACAGCCAGTCCCCAGTAGTATACAGCACAGCCCCCAGTAGTATACAGCACAGCCCCCAGTAGTATACAGCACTGCCACCAGTAGTATACAGCACAGCCCCCAGTAGTATACAGCACAGCCCCCAGTAGTATACAGCACAGCCCCCAGTAGTATACAGCACAGCCCCCAGTAGTATACAGCACTGCCCCCAGTAGTATACAGCACAGCCCCCGGTAGTATACAGCACAGCCCCCAGTAGTATACAGCACTGCCCCCAGTAGTATACAGCACAGCCCCCAGTAGTATACAGCACAGCCCCCGGTAGTATACAGCACAGCCCCCAGTAGTATACAGCACAGCCCCCAGTAGTATACAGCACTGCCCCCAGTAGTATACAGCACAGCCCCCGGTAGTATACAGCACAGCCCCCAGTAGTATACAGCACTGCCCCCAGTAGTATACAGCACTGCCCCCAGTAGTATACAGCACAGCCCCCAGTAGTATACAGCACTGCCCCCAGTAGTATACAGCACAGCCCCCAGTAGTATACAGCACTGCCCCCAGTAGTATACAGCACAGCCCCCAGTAGTATACAGCACAGCCCCCAGTAGTATACAGCACTGCCCCCAGTAGTATACAGCACAGCCCCCAGTAGTATACAGCACAGCCCCCAGTAGTATACAGCACTGCCCCCAGTAGTATACAGCACAGCCCCCAGTAGTATACAGCACAGCCCCCAGTAGTATACAGCACTGCCCCCAGTAGTATACAGCACAGCCCCCAGTAGTATACAGCACAGCCCCCAGTAGTATACAGCACAGCCCCCAGTAGTATACAGCACAGCCCCCAGTAGTATACAGCACAGCCCAGCCCAGCATTAAAAAAAAAACAACTTATATACTCACCCTCCGGTGGCCCCGATGTGCTGCGCTGCTCCCCCGATGTCCGCGACGTCTTCTTTCTTCTGCTGGGCGCCGCCATTGATCTTCCTCGGCAGGCGCCTAGTATGACGCGCCGCCCCGGGGAAAGACATGGCGGCGCCCAGCAGAAGAAAGAAGACGGCGCGGAAGACTGAAGACGAGCCGCGCGGACATCGGGGCCAGAATCGAGGGTGAGTAGACATCGAGGGTGAGTATGCGCCGCTATCACTGTGAAAACACCCATGATCGGTGCTAGCAATATGCAGCAAAGACTTACCGGCTATGGAGAGGGCTCAGCCCGTGAGCCCTCTCCATGCACCGGGACCCTGAATACACGGCGGGCGGTCGGGATTACCGGCGTATAAGACGACCCCAGACTAGACAGAAGATTTTTCTGTCTTCAAAAGTCGTCTATACGCCGGTATATACGGTATAAACAGAGAAAAGGCAGCACTCCAAGGTTTCAGTAAAATGTGAAAGTCCTCTTTATTTCATACCTCCCAGTCCCAAAGCATTTCACGGAAGTGGGGCACATAGAGAAGGATTTAAAGTTCAAGCTCATTGACCATGTACCACCACTCCGACGAGGGGGAGACAGGGAAAAATTTTTAAAGAAGAAGGAATTACATTGGATCTTCACGTTAGAAACACTTAAACCCAGGGGTCTGAATGTAGATTTCAAATTAAGTACACTTTGATAGCTGGATATCCACCGAAATCATCTTGCAGGCATCCACCCTGATCTTCTCAAGTTTAGGTCTTATATAGTGATACCATATTTATCATTGATTCTTATACATGTTTCTTTCTTTTTCAGAATTTAAGAAGCCGTTCCTGGATGTTCCCCTGCGCTGCATTTTTGTTTTTTCTCCTATGATCATCAATGTCTATCTATTTTTATAACCCTTTTTTTTGTGTATATGTCAATGGTCATCGGATCTCCATCGATTGCACCACCAGTTGCATTGGCTGAGGCTCCACTATCATTGTTTCTACATTTGTGTATGAGAGCATGTTTGCCCAATATTCTGTGTGCTGGCGCCCCTAGCCAGGGACTTAATATGCATTATCATGCCAGTGGCATAACAAGGAGGGGGTACAATATTTTATAATGCTACCCTGTTACCTTTACCCCTAAGAAGGATTTGTTTTCTCCGGGAGGTGTTAATCAGAACCTTTATTCCTTGCCACATTTTTTCTGTCCCGCTTATATGGCTGTGACGTCCTGACACACTTTACACTGAACATATCTTGTATTGCCTCTAGCCCAGATCAGGGTGTACATCACCCCTTTAACTTTTTTTCGTAGCAATTTTCTGCAACCTGCACATGTTCTAGACAATGGTACCAAGCTGCCGTCATGTCGGACAGACTGTCCAATTTTGTGGCGCACGCACATTTTGGCGCATCCACATTGTGGCGCACGCATCGGCATCTGGTCACCATGACAATTTCATACACAAGCTGGACTTATCTGGCGCATGCGCATTGTGTCGCACCTGGCGTGCGTTCCATTTATGCGTTTCACAGCGTCTTTGTTGTTTTTCACACGCTGTGTCAGTTCTTGGGAGGATCGGAGAGGACCATAAGCGTGGGGACACATCCAGGAGGAGACAGGGAATTCATTCCCTCCGGCACTAGCACTACAGCACTTTGTGGATAGAAGGTTAGCGGCTAATTAGCACGTTGGCATATTGTTTTAACCTAGTTTATATATCTTTACACTATTCAATATGTTCACATCAATACACTGTTGGTTTTCATGTATTTTTATGCATTTTTGTACAATTCAACACTAATATGTAAATATTAGTAGGTAGGCGGACCTCTGTTAGTCACATGACCTTGTATGTTTGTATAAATTTCCGCTGATTGCACTGTGTAAATGGCTTGAAAAAGGCTCTCTTGAGCCGAAACGTCGCTATTGTAATATGTGATGGAATAAAAGGACCACATTTATTTTTTCACCACAAACGAAGTGCTGCACGTTTTCTTTAAATCTCTATCTGGAGAACTCTAGGCCCAGTCCTGTGTTGCCTGCACCCACCTACTCGAGACGTCTTGAGTGCTGCTTGTATTTTCCCATCGTAGATATATAAATAGATGATAGATATGAGATAGATAGATAGATAGATAGATAGATAGATAGATAGATAGATAAATAAATAAAGAAAGTAGCACTGTATACAAGTATATAAGTGTTAAATCTCCCACTGTGGGAGATGGAACTACCCGACACCTGGGACCAGAGTCTAAGTGGACTCCTGGTCTTCACCAGAGCCCGCCGCAAAGCGGGATGGTCTTGCTGCGGCGGGGTACCACCAGGTCGTTCCACAGGTGACTAGCCTGCGGTGGCTGCCAAGGTAGTGATGCAGGAGTCTGTACCCGGGGTGATAGCAGGAGAATAGCACCAGAAGGCACACTAGGACTCATGTCAGGAATCGCAGGAGCTGGCAAACAGATCAGTAACACAGGAACAGACTGGCACTCGGATCAGGAACACAGCAATGGACTGGCACACAGGGTACACAGGGGATCTTTCTCTTCAGTTGATGGCTTGAAGATCCGGCAAGGGTCACAGGAAGTGGCGGCAGTCAGAGAGACTGGTAAGTTCTGCCATGGTCCGGGGGCATGCGTAGGGACATGGGTGTGCCCGCGATCCGAGAAGGGGATCGCGGGAGCACCCGTGACAGGTCCCTCCAAAATATCCAGGGAAAAAATAAGCAGCACTCTAACTGCTTGGAATACATTACCAATTTTTTTTCTCTTTTTTTTGCTGCTTATTTTTTCTCTTGATAGATGGATGGATAGACGAACAGGTAGATAAATAAATGGATGCAAGTGGTCTCAGCTCCTACCGCGTGAACCCGTCAAGAGGTGAAGAGCACAGAAACCGCTTCGCCTTGGCGTGGTAGCTTTGTGGTGCAAACTGTTTTCTCCAGCTCGAATCCACCAATGTTCAGACGGTCATGGACTAAGGACGCAGCAAGCGTATGAAACGCGTTGGATGTGTACGATGTATTTGCCCGCTTTCAATATGATGTAAATAAAGTACTTATTTTACTTCAATACCGTCTGAACATTGGTGGAATCGAGCTGGAGAAAACAGTTTGCACCACAAAGATAAATAAATGGGCAGCACCCCAAGGTGTGATAAAAAGCAGGGTGTCTTTATACTACAGTGCACTATTGAAACAAGACACTCTGCTTTTCATCACAGCTTGGGGTGCTGCCGATTACTTGGATTGTCTACTTAGGACCCCTGCCAGGGGTCCTATGGTTTTGCATCAACATTTAGCTGTGCAGCTCTGGATCTTCCTTTAATTTAGATATATACAAGATAGATTTGAGACAGAGGCTGGTGGAGCACAGTGCGGCGCCCCCCACAGTATATGTCCACAGTAGAATTGACTCATGTAAGGTGGGTGGTAAATAATTATATGGACATGTGTGCATGCACCAATAAGCAGATATAAAAGTTATGTGGGCAGAAAGCAATATAGATATAAGACCACCAAAAACCTACTGGGCCAGATGAATCACTGTTCTGCCCTTAAGTGTAGTTGTTGGGCTAGAATTATCACAAGATACAACATATCTGTGAAGAGATGAGTTCCTGCCTCTAATGAATCACTTTACTTTAGGTACAATATAGACGCAGGTTAAGGCACAATGTTAGATTCGGGCAGTTGATCCTCCTATCTTGATCTCTCTGCTTTTCTCCCGAACCCTAGCATGATAATAACCCTCACAGCAGCACCCAGGTGTGTGACACCCTGCACCCAGTGACCTCCTCTGCAGTGGCTTCTCCTGGAGGGGATCCCCCAGTGCTGATCCCCTGTAATTCTGGTCAGTATCCTCCTCAGACAGCAGTGGGGTCATCCTGCTACATGGGGGACACTTCTCTGTAGTATCTGCAAAATTCTACAAACTTTTCTACTGTCCTGCTTCACAGGGGACACTTCTCTGTCCTGTCTGCAGCTCCCATTCTCTTCTCTCTTGCTCTGAGCTGCTGCTTTTGCAGATTGTTTTGTAAACAGAAGGTCATGAACTGTAAACAGAGGCTGCAGGTAGTGTCTGTACTAATGTCTGGCTGAGCTCTGCTGCTGGGGATAAGCTTCTCAGTGGGGGACATTTATCACACTGTGCTGCTTCTCAGTTTATGCCACCTTCGGGCTGGAGTGTGTATATGATCATATCAGGTGCATTTTTACATCGAGATTACTCTCCAAAACAACCATAAGTATAATATTGTGAACAACATTCATTTTTATGAAGTCATTAGATGATTGATAGATAGATAGATAGATAGATAGATAGATAGATAGATAGATATGAGATAGATATGAGATAGATAGATAGGAGATAGATAGATAGATAGATAAATATGGAATAGATAGATAGATAGATAGATAGGCGATAGGTAGATAGATAGATAGATAGATAGATAGATAGATAGATAGACAGATAGATAGATAAGAGATAGATGATAGATAGATAGATGATAGACAGATAGATAGACAAACAAGGGAGAGTCCTGAGCAGCACAGCTGAAGCAGTGAGTGCAGTAGCCGGTGATTCCTTGGTAAACTCACACCGAAACGTCGCGGTTCATGGAATAAAGGTTCACCCCCTTTCAACACTACTTGGAGTGCTGCCTCTTCACTTAGATAGATAGATAGGAGATAGATAGATAGGAGATAGATAGATAGATAGATAGATAGATAGATAGATAGATAGAAGATAGATAGATAGATAGATAGATAGATAGATAGATAGATAGATAGATATGAGATAGATAGATAGATAGATAGATAGATAGGAGATAGATAGATAGATAGATAGATAGATAGATGGATAGATATGAGATAGATAGATAGATAGATAGATAGATAGGAGATAGATAGATAGATAGATAGATATGAGATAGATAGATAGATAGATATGAGGTAGATAGATAGATAGATAGATATGAGATAGATAGATAGATAGATAGATAGATAGATAGGAGATAGATAGATAGATAGATAGATAGATAGATAGATAGATAGGAGATAGATAGATAGATAGATAGATAGGAGATAGATAGATAGATAGATAGATAGATAGGAGATAGATAGATAGATAGATAGATAGATAGATAGATAGATAGATCCTTGTTACATCTGCAGTATATCAGTATGATTCTTAGCTTGGAGAAGACCTCAATATACTGTGTCCTCCTAGTGGTGGCCACTGCTCTTCTGCTTATCATTACCTGTGTCTTCCCGCTCTATGGTGGCTGCTTGTGTCGTCTCTCTTTTAGCCATCTATACTCAGCCCACCCTGCACCCAGCCCCCAGTATATAACCTCCATGGAGGACACGTTGGGCGCCTCTGCCCCTCACCTCCGCTCGGCAGGTGCTCAGAGCATTACTCATCCTGACACGGCTCCAGTCTGGTGCCCTTGGCAAACGTCGCCCAGTCATTTCTCTCTCTTGGAGCGTGCGATCGTCATCATAATTTATCTCTAATATGCCAGGCAAAGTTTTGGAGAATGCAGAATTAAGAAAGTTTTATGAAATATGGCAGCATTAGCATTTCTCCAATGATCTACAAGTTTCTCTGAACTCAGAACTTATTTTTAGACATTTGCTAATAATTGAGGGAAAAGTTTTCAAAGAGAGAGGTTTTTGCTTGAAGGGTCATTATTTCCATCTCTTAAAGTGATCACATATAATAAAACATATGATAGGTAAGGGGACAAGACATCTGGGACCCCCACAAATATTTCAGATATGTTTTATTCATTCCCAAAATCATTGAAGATCACAACAGTCATAAAGTGATACCCGCTGGTCCTTATAGTATTCCTTTACCTTGTAGAAAATGCCTTTAATCCTCTGAAAAACACAAATGACATAGAGAACATTCAATGGTAGATTAGGACTGGGAATGGATGGTAGTGCAATAGAAGCAATTCCCTCTTTAAGCAGTTGTCCACTTTCAGCAAATAATTGATATTGTTTGCGTAATAAAAAGTTATACAATTTTCTACTTTCTTTATCAATTCCTTTTGTTTTTGTAGATCTCTTTTTACTGTCACACATTGTTTACTTTCTGTGGATAAAAACTGGTCATGTGATGTCACACAGGTGCACGGCTCGTCATATCCCTGGTCATGTGATGTCACAGAGGTGCACGGCTCGTCATATCCCTGGTCATATGATGTCACACAGGTGCACGGCTCGTCATATCCCTGGTCATGTGATGTCACACAGGAGCACGGCTCGTCATATCCCTGGTCATATGATGTCACACAGGTGCATGGCTCGTTATATCCCTGGTCATGTGATCTCACACAGGTGCATAGCTTGTTATATCTCTAGTTATGTGATATCACACAGGTGCAAGGCTTGTTATATTCCTGGTCCTGTGATGTCACACAGGTGCACGGCTCGTCATATCCCTGGTCTTGTGATGTCACACAGGTGCACGGCTCGTCATATCCCTGGTCATGTGATGTCACACAGGTGCATGGCTCGTTATATCCCTGGTCATGTGATGTCACACAGGTGCACGGCTCGTCATATCCCTGGTCTTGTGATGTCACACAGGTGCATGGCTCGTTATATCCCTGGTCATGTGATGTCACACAGGTGCATAGCTTGTTATATCTCTAGTCATGTGATATCACACAGGTGCGAGGCTTGTTATATTCCTGGTCCTGTGATGTCACGCAGGTGGACGGCTCATTATAAATCTGGTCATGTGATGTCACGCAGGTGGACGGCTCATTATAAATCTGGTCATGTGATGTCACGCAGGTGGACGGCTCATTATAAATCTGGTCATGTGATGTCACACATGTGACTGGAAAAATATGTAAATAGGTTTTGCAGGATGTAAAAAGCAAAACCACACCTCTTATCGATCCTGCTGCAGTCAGTGGGCGGAGCTCAACCTTTGCATAGCAAAGGCTGAATTCTCTACCACGGATCCACAACAATAAGTGGATAGCCACCTGTACTATGTAATGTGCCACCTGTGCTACATAATGGGCCATCTGTGCTACATAATGGGCCATCTGTGCTACGTAATGTGCTACCTGTGCTATGTAATGTGGCACCTGTGCTACGTAATGCGTTACCTGTGCCACATAATGGGCCATCTGTGCTATGTAATGTGCTACCTGTGCTATGTATTGTGGCACCTATGGTATGTAATGCACCGCCTGTGCTACGTAATGTGCTATCTGTGCTACGTAATGTGCTACCTCTGCTATGTAATGCGCTACCTGTGCTACAAAATGCTCTACCTGTGCTAGGTAATGCGCCACTTGTGCTACGTAATGTGCCACCTGTGCTGCATAATGTGCTACCTGTCTTACATATTGTGCCGCCTGTGCTATGTAATGCGCCACCTGTGCTAAGTAATGCACCACCTCTGCTTCGTAATGCGGCACCTGTGCTACGTAATGTCCCACCTGTGCTACATAATGTCCCACCTGTGCTACATAATGCGCCACCTGTGCTACGTAATCGCCACCTGTGCTATGTAATGCGCCACCTGTGCTACATAATGGGGCAGATTTACTTACCCAGTCCAGTCGCGATCCAGCGGCGCGTTCTCCGACGCTGATTCGGGTTCTGCCAGGATTCACTAAGGTCGTGCACCCAACCTCCATTAGTTGTGGCTGCTGTGCTGAAGTCCGCCGGAATCCGCCGGGTCTTCCGATGGCTACGCCCCCATTTTTGTTGCGTGAGAGCGGGCACGATGCGCCGCAATCCGATCGCGTGCGCCAAAAATCCGGGGCAAATCGGAAAAATTCAGGAAACGCAGTGGAAAAACGCGTTGCCCCAATGTGCCACCTGTTCTAGGTGATGCGCTACCTGTGCTACGTTATACGTCACCTGTGCTACGTAATGTGCCACCTGTGCTACGTAATGTGCCACCTGTGCTACGTGATGCGCTACAGTTCTGTGGAAGCTTCAAGTATCAGAGTACATCCAAAATCATTATGATGAATACGTTACTGAGACAAGTCATTATTTAGTCTGGATAATTATTTGATTGGCTATTATAATGTTTGGATAATTATTTTAAATCGAGGGAAAAAACATAATTACTTTAATATAAAATGATCTGCAGAATTTATATGCGGCTATTTCTGTGTGGGAAGTAGATGTACATCCGCAGCGGCACATGATTCACTCTCTACATTACGTTTTTATTAGAACATTAGCTGAGACTTCACCGCTATCTACTGAGCAGATTAGCAAAATGTCACTTGTCCCAGCCATGAATCTTCCCTCTGCCCAGCCTGTGAGTGCGGCGGCCGCCCCCCTGAACACTGTCTATTAGGGGGGAAGTGTAACTACAGCTCTGGGGGAATTCATTTGTCTCATTGATCTCCAATGTATGGGAAAAAAAATCTTCACACTTGAAATTTTTGCTGCCATTGTGGAAGAGGATTTCTTTGTCTAAATATTTTTGAATATTTTTTTCAATAATTCTGATATTCTGTGGGAGATTTATTATGCTTTCTCCGGCAGTTTTCTGGCAGAAGAGGCACTTGGATCTTCTCTTTTCAACTTTTTCGGACTGTTTTCAGCCACTTTGGATGTGTTGGGGATCGGGGCGGCAGGGGGGCGGCAGATGTGTGCACTTACCACTTACCACCATCCGAGAGTAAAGCAGAAATTGGAACCAGACCAGACCTGTTAAGGGGGGATAAGTCATGGCTTGTATGCCTGAAAATAGATATACAGGCCGTGATTTAGTCACGATTCCTGACACAGAGATGGAAATTGTGACTTCTGTGCCCTTTACACCGGTTGTACACAGAGGGGTATGTGCCAAGTCCTGCAGCTTCATCTTGCCCCACCCTGTGCCACTGCCTATAGCCTGTGCCTGGACAGACCTGGTCCCGTCCTCCTGATAGATTTAGCGGTGGGGGGGATCCTCATACGCAGGCGCACTTAATGCCAGCATATGAAAAAATGTGACTCCTTGTATTATCACCCTTATTACTTAGAGCCAGGAGCCTTAAAAACATTTGGAAGGGGAAAGGGGGCCCTGTTCAGAAGTTTGCTATTGGATCCAGCCTCTCCTAATATGCCCCTTGCTCTGTGAGCTACACAGCCTGGACGCCAGGCTGATACATTGTAGCAAAGCATCAGAGGGAGAGGAGTAGTGGCTTGTGATATATTTAGTTCACTTTCTTGCAGATGTCCTAGTATGTATTTGGATTCTGCAGTATAATCTGAGAAGAGACGCTGAAACGATAAAAATATGAATAGTTTATGGCGCAATGTATCACCTAAACTGCACTGTCGGATTTAATATCCCATGTATCAGTATAGTCATGCTTCAGCAATTGTAGGGGAGCGGCAGTGGATGAATCTCCTTAAATCCCTGACACGGCGGCTCTTTAGCAATGTGTTTTATATCATCTTTATTCAGTTTCTACAACTTAGATTGGAACACATGGAAATATATGTGACAGAACTTTGAAACAACTAGTTCCAATTGTAACAAATCCTTGTGGTTCCTCAAAGTGGGAGATATCTATGTCACCGCCTTCTTCTTTTTGCTCTACACCAGTTGGGCGGGGATGGTGCCGTGCCGTGCCGTGGGCTGCCCCATTCCTGCAAACAGCCTATAGCCTGTGCCTGGCCTCTGGCGCTATTCTACCTGGCATAGGTAGTCAGATCAGGCATAGAAGAGCCGAACATATGAATTTATTTAGATCCCTGCGTAGCCGGGGGTAGGAGGTGGGGAAAGCCTATGATCAATGACCCCCAAAGTGTTGCACTAGATTTTTTATTCAAAATTTGAATTTCTTAAAAAAAATCTCTGCATTGTTAATAAAGTTGAAATACAACATTCATCCAAACAGTTTCCCCCGTTTCAAGATTTCACATACTGTATATCAGTTGCCTAATTGTTATCGGAGGCATCGTTTTTTAATTTATTTTTATTTTTTGCAACAGCTTAGGCTCATTTCACACTACTGTTCCTTTTCTATGTTAAAAAGGAGGTTTTACTAATAAATTAAAACTCCCATTGACATCAATGTAGATTTTATGTTCCGTTTAGGCAGGGATCCGTTATCCATGTGTTTTTTGGACGGAAAACATGATGGAGGCTGCAGTACTTTTCCTCCATTTGAAAAAAAAAATGCATGGATAACGGATCAATACTGAACTGACCATAAGGGATGCCATACATCCGTGTACGGAACTGTATAAGGTGTCAATTTTTGCGAGGAGATTACAATTTTATTGCTACCATTGTGGGGACTGTATGATCACTTTTAATTAAAATTTTTATGTGTTGCAATATGACATAATTCAGACATTTGGCTGCTATTTTTGGTTGCAAGGGTTCACGGCAAGCAATAACAGATTTTATATTTTAATAGATTGGACATTTTGGGATGCAACAATATCTAACGTGTATGATTTCATTTGTATGTTTTTATTATTTTTTTATTTTTTACTTTTTTTTTTTTTAATTTCTTGTACTGTATAAGGATTTTATTACTGATCTATAGCAGTGTGCCTCCAGCTTAGCTGGGGAATTTAAATGGTTAACAACCAATAGCCGGTTGTTAGTGGTAGGTGTTTGCTGCATAATGCAAGAGGGCTCAGTGTGTATGAAGAGAGCCCTTTACATACAATTGCTGCCACACCATGACCTTGGGGAACATTATGGTGCAGCAAGGGATTAAGTGCATAGTCAGTGCATAACACATGGAATTAGAAAGAGGTGTCTAGGTGCAGGCGATAGTGAATTTACCCCCCCCCCCCCAAAAAAAAAAAAAAGTGGTGTGAGCGATGCAAACAGGGAAAAATAGTCGCAATTCCCTGGCCGTGCATCAGGAAATGCGACCTTTTCAGAAAACTGGGGCACAAGGCACGATATATTCCCTCATGGACTTGAATTTTACATACAACGGTTTGGAAACGCAGCTTTATAAGCTACCAAACTTCTTAGAAGTAATATTTTGCTGCTCATGGTTGTATGAGATGGTTATATTGCAGACAGGACAGTTCACATGGATTACTCACTACTCTTAATTAATTGGCCAGGCCAGCAATATGTGACTCATGGAATTCCCCTTTCAATTACCTTGTTGCTCAGCAGTAAAAGGCAGCATCTACATGCAATGGGGTCTTTCTATAAGTGCAGGGGTGCACCAGCCATGAGGCGAGTTGATCCTCTTGCCTCTGGCAGCACCAACTACAGCATAATGGGGGGGCAACATCAGAGAACCACTTACTAAAAAAATTACGGTTTCCTCCGGGTCCTCCGGTTTCTTCCCACACTCCAAAACATACTGGTAGGGTGATTAGATTGTGAGCCCCATTGGGGACAGGGACTGATGTGACAAGCTCTGTGCAGCGCTGCGTAATCTGTGTGCACTATATAAATAAAGGGATTATTATTATTAAAACCTCACCTCAGGCAGAAAATAGTTTAGGTTCACCCCTGTATAAGGGTCCATTCAGAGTATTTCATACGGTCCTGTATATTATAAGTGGACCTGCTGAGTGTATTTGATCAGGGATCTCAGGCTGCAGCTTATTATAACATTATTAGAACAGAGTTTGTCAGAAGAAAATATATGAAGGAGCTCTGAGTCCTTGGAGCCGTCAGAGGGGCTGCAGGACACTAGATCTATGGGTGGGATATTTTATTGGTGGTGATGTATAGCGGTGGAGTAGTGGTCACAATGTTATTATATGTATTGATCGCCCCGGTGGCACACAGCATTGCATTAAAGCTTCTAAACATCAGCGATATGGGAGACAAATGCCAGTAATCGCCCAGGAGTTAACTACGTGTCAGCACAATGAAACATCGATCCACAACACGGCAATAAATTACAGATCAAACATCCATTTCACATCCTGGTCTAGATGCAGCATTTTATACCATGAACCTACATAAAAATGGAAATGGTCGGTAACTTTTCAGTAAACTCTGCATAAATCAATACTACAAGCGACTACAGGAAACCTTATAAAATATCTTATCAGAGGAAAGTGCTTCTATTTCCATTTACTTTGCCTCTTATGGTCCTCCCTTCTCCTTTTATAATCTGCTTTTCTCTCTCTGCTGAATTCTTTCATGCTAGTGAGAAGGACAGAAATTCACTGAGCTGTCAAGTTACATAGAGGTCTATGGAGAGGGGAAGGGAAGAAGGGAGTCACAGCACCTAGGTCTCCACTCATCTGTTTAAAGAAGAGGGGAATGCTGGATATACAGACAGTCCCCGGGTTACATACAGGATAGGTTCTGTAGCTTTGTGCTTAAGTTGAATTTGTATGTAAGTCGGAACTGTATATTTTATCATTGTAACCCCAGCCAAATTTTTTGGTCTCTGTGACAATTGGATTTTAAAAATGTTGGATTGTCATAACCCTCTGCTAACTGTTACAGCTGATCATTGCAGCCTGAGACTAAAATACAGTAAATTACCAACATCCAGAGGTCCGTTTGTAACTAGAGGTCGCCTGTAAGTCACGAGTTCTTAAGTAGGGGACCGCCTGTATTTTTTAAACCATTCACGATGCAGCAAAGACTTCACATGTAAAATGTGAAATACATCCTTTCAATTTTGTAACATAGTGATCTAATGTAGGAGTGAAGGGGATTATGTGAGAAAATGATAAAGAGTTTGTATTTTCTCTCCGTGTTTGCGTGGGTTTCCGCCGGGTCTTCCGGTTTCCTCCCACACTCCAAAACATACTGGTAGGTTGATTAGATTGTGAGCCCTATTGGGGACAGGGATTGATGTGACAAACTCTGTGCAGCGCTGCGTAATCTGTGTGCGCTGTATAAATAATGGAATTATTATTATAATGAAAAACCTCATTACAAAAAACAAATGTGAGGAAATAGCAGTAGAAACAATGCTGACCCTTTAAAGGGGTTGTTTGACATTAGTGAAAACTTTACTCGGGGGCTGTTAAAAATAAAAACCAATACTTACCTCCCTCGGCACTCCTGGTGCAATCCGTTACTGCCATGCTCTTGTTTGCCAATTTTCCCGAAGTTGTCGGAGTGAAGGTTAACAATCAGGGGCACGGCAGCAATGGATGGCAGCAATATGGGACAACCCCTTTAACAAGGAACAATGCCAGGAACAAGGAGCCATAATGATGGACACTGGGAGCAGACCAAGACTTAAAACCTGGAGATAGTGGGAACATGATCCAAGAATACAGGTCACAGCACAAAAAGAGAATATGCTCCTAGGATCAGGACTGGAACATGGAGCAGTATGTAGTTAAGGGTTTTTACTAACCACTGATCCAAACAAGATCAAACTCAGAAATTGCAAATTGTAAGATGATACTTCAGTACAAGAATATATTAGATCAGTAATGTAAGACAACTTCTGCATATACTGCAGCCCTTATAATCCAACCCCCTACCTGCTGTCCTTAGTGTGGCCAAGTAGAGAACACTCATATTGTAACTTTAGACACCTATATCATAGGTTCTATAGCAGCTAGAACCATGGTGCTGGTATCGTATTGAAGATGAGAATTTTATCTTTCAAATCACATCAGGATTGTGATTCCAACCAAACTAGTGACACAGGCATTTATAGAAAAAGTCAGGAATTTGATCTGCAGCTCAGTTCTAGAGAACCCAGGATATAGACATCTGAAGTGACACTCCCTTTCCAGCTTGTGAGTCTGACTCTACTCTGGCAAAATATGACTCTTCTTTCACATGACTTTGAAGGAGATTCTTTAAAGGTAAATAGTGAGATTTCACAAATATGAGGGAATTCTAGAACAGACATTTCTTACATGACCTGAGGGGTAAATGTAAGTGACAGGTTCCCTTTAAGACTTTGGGGAAGATTTACTTACCCGGCCCATTCGCGATCCAGCGGCGCGTTCTCTGCGGTGGATTCGGGTCCGGCCGGGATTCACTAAGGCAGTTCCTCCGACGTCCACCAGGTGGCGCTGCTGCGCTGAAGTTCCCCGAGGCCCGCCGAAATGCACTCAAGTTCACCGGTCTATTCCTAGTAAACGTAAGTGCAAGTTCCGCATTTTTTTTAAATGCGGCGGTTTTTCCGAATCCATTGGGTTTTCGTTCGGCCACGCCCCCCCGATTTCCGTCGCGTGCATGCTAGCACCAATGCGCCACCATCCGGTCGCGTGCGCCAAAATCCCGGGGCAATTCAGGGGAAATTGGCGCAAATCGGAAATATTTGGGTAACACGTCGGGAAAACGCGAATCGGGCCCTTAGTAAATGACCCCCTTTGAGTGAGTAAACCTTGTTGATGGATAGTACAGGCGGTCCCCTACTTAAGAGCACCTGACTTACATACGACCCCTAGTTACAAACGCACCTCTGGATATTGGTAATTTATTGTACTTTATTGTACTCCTAGCCTACAATGATCAGCTGTAACAGTTATCACAGGTGTCTGTAATGAAGCTTTATTGGTAATCCTGGTTCTTATGACAATCCAAGATTTTAAAAATCCAAATGTCACAGAGACCGAAAAAAATTTGGCTGGGGTTACAATAATAAAATATACAGTTCCGACTTACATACAAATTCAACTTAAGAACAAACCTACAGACCCTATCTTGTATGTAACCCGGGGACTGCCTGTATTGGGCAGACAAGAGTGTAAGTTAAGGGGGGGCAGAGGGTGGATTTGAATCTTGTTCCAAGGACCTTAAAGCATTCCTGGAAATAACAGGGGTTCACTTACCTTGTTACTATTCCTGGTTCCAACTTTTCGATAGTCTTTTGGTGTTCGGCACTGCCGTAAGTGTTGGAGGGTAGCCATGGGACCAGGAGCTGGAGCAAGCTTAGCACAATGTTTTTGGACAGATGTTTCCTAGAAAATCCCTAGAAAAATGACCGGGTGGAGACATTTTTAAAAAACTTTAATACTAAGAATATATGAACGTTATTCCTCATTGACTATTAATATGGAAGCAGCGGATAATAAAGCGCCACCCGGCAATTACAGCGATGGCTGCGGAGCATTGCGGGTCCATCGCCCCCGTGACTCTGACATGATTAAAGATTTGCATTAAGTCGACTGATGAACGTTTTATGAAAATCAAAGGATCCGCGTTGTAAGTTCGGCTAATCTTGCTTACGCCATGGCTGAGCCTTTCGCTCTCTAATCCCTTGTGTTTCAGTTTTTAATACTTGATGTTAGATGCTAATTGAAGTTTTGGCAGATTTTGCATACTGAGCAGCATGACCTCATCGCTACCAGCAGTAATGTGCCTCCTCGTCTGCTGCCGGCCTATTACATTTCATATCGTATGTGATGGAGAAGCTACTTCCCACCAGGCAGGCGATTTGTATATCGGAGCACAAAGATGTAGCAGAGCTGAGATTGTCATTCAGATATATTCTTAAGTGGCCACCATGAAAGCAAAAGTAAAGAGATACTAGGGCTTTCCATCAGCTCTGTGCTTTGAATTCTTCATAGTCTACCAAGAACATTGCTGTACCTCGCATAGTGGCTGTCATTGGTACTGCAGCTCCATTCACTTGAATGGGACTGAACTACAGACAGATGGACATGATGTCATTAACCTGTAAAACAAAAACGGAACTCACTGGGCGTCTCCCCACCCACCATCCAATATTGTTCACTCATCCTAAGGATTGAAATTTTTACTAAATCTATTTTTATTCAAGATTGTAGCTGGACTTGCAGGACTCTGGAGCAATAGTGTGTGATATCTCTCCACTGAACAAAGCACAGTCTTTCCCATCTGAGTGATTGTTCAAACAAGTATTGAATATTACAGGCAGTCCCCGGGTTACATACAAGATAGGGTCTGTAGCTTTGTTCTTAAGTTGAGTTTGTATGTAAGTCGGAACTGTATATTTTATCATTGTAATCCCAGCCAGAACTTTTTTGGTCTCTGTGACAATTGGATTTTAAAAATGTTGGGTTGTCATAAGAATCAAGATTAATAATAAATCTTCATTACAGACGCCTGTGATAACTGTTACAGCTGATTATTGTAGTCTAGGACTAAAGTACAGTAAATTACCAATATCCAGAGGTCCGTTTGTAACTAGGGGTTGTATGTAAGTCGAGTGTTCTTAAGTAGGGGACCGCCTGTATTTAATAATATTATATCAATAAAATTCTGTAAGCATGCTACAGGGGTGACTCGGCAGATGGGAGGGGCTGTTCTGTGTTCAGTGAAGACATATCACACACCAGTGAACCAGACTACTCCAAGTCCAGCTACAATCATGGAATATGAATGCATATTTCACAGTCCTGCTGCTACTTACAAAACACACAGAAATATCCAGGGACAATACCTGACAATGTCTAAAGCTTTAGGAGATACCTTTAAAAAATCCCTTACAGGAAAACAACCACTTAGTTTAACAAAAAATACTCACCTGCGCTCCTCTTCATCCCAATCCCGGCGGTGGTATTCTTTAATCTTGACATGTCAGGATCACCTGGAAAAGAAATATGTAATTAACAGCACGGATCACAGGGATAAGATGTCCGGTGTTCCGGGTGGCTAATTATGCACGCGCCACACCTACCTCTCCTATGCTGGGAGCAAGGGAGGTGACATCACGCAGGGGGTGTGCAAAATTAGATGTCCGGTGTTACGGACTGCTAATTATGCACGCCCTGCACATACCTCTCCTATGCTGGGAGCATGGGAGAAGGAGGTGACATCACGCAGTGGGTGTGCAATATTAGATGTCCGGTGTTTCGGACTGCTAATTATGCACACCCGGCACCTACCTCTCCTATGTTGGGAGCAAGGGAGGTGACATCACGCAGGGGGTGTGCAAAATTAGATGTCCGGTGTTACGGACTGCTAATTATGCACACCCCTGCACATACCACTCCTATGCTGGGAGCATAGGAGAAGGAGGTGACTTCACGCAGAGCACGTGCATAATCAGATGTCCAACGCTCCTTTTATAGGTAATCCAGGCGTGTCAAGATTAAAGAAGACTACCGCCAGGAGCGCAGGGATGAAGAGGAGCGCAGGTGAGTAATTTTAGTTTGTTTTTTTGTGAAACTAAGGCTGCATTCACACTGCCGCAAGGGGGGCGTATATACGGCCAACGTATATATGGCCGATATACGTCCCCCATAGACGGCAATGGGCGCACGGCACCCTACGGGAGCGGTACAGTGCAGTACACGTGCGGCACCGTACCACTCCGTACCCCGGAAAAAGATAGGACATGTCTTATCTTTCTCTGTAGTAAGGCGCCGTGCGCCATGTGTTCCTATGGAGAGGGGCGGGGGTGACCTGCGCTCACTTCCTCCTCCTCTCCCCGTGCGCTGCCGTTGCCCGCCGTGGGTACGGTATGGCGGGCAATGGCAGTGTGAATGTAGCTTTAGTGGTTGTTTTCCTATAACCTAGCACCAGTTAGGAGGTGCAGGGGAGTATTTGCAAAGAAGAATAATACCAGTCACAGCCAATAGGAAACCTACAGAACTGTGTCTGATAAAAAATTACATGGCCACAATGGCCTCTTTACTCAGTTAATCATGAGGTTTCCCCACTCACAGATATAAAAATCTAATGACCATATTATATCACATTTCTGAGAGTGATCGCTAAAACTGATCATACACATTAATATTAGCTGACCCAGGGGGAAAGGGGTCACTGGTTATTACTACAGCCTTGCAGCGCTGGGGTCCTGGGTTCAAGTCCCATCCAGGTCAACATCTGCAAAGAGTTTGTATGTTCTGTCTGTGTTTGCGTGGGTTTCCTCTGGGTCCTCTGGTTTCCTCCCACACTCCAAAAGATACTGGTAGGTTGATTAGATTGTGAGCCCCATTGGGGACATGGACTGATTTGGCAAAACTCTGTGCAGCGCTGTGTAATCTGTGTGTGCGCTATATAAATACAAGAATTAGTAATTAATTATTTAAAAAAAAATGATAAAGAGTACATGGTCTATTTCCAAAAAATTCCACTGACTTAATGGCTAGAAAATATCACATATCTGATAAAGTCCCTGCTCCTAATCACATGAGGTAAGAAGTAGAGATGAGCGAGCACTAAAATGCTCGGGTGCTCGTTATTCGATACGAGCTTTTCCCGATGCTCGAGTGCTCGTCTCGAATAACGAGCCCCATTGAAATCAATGGGAGACCCGAGCATTTTTTTAGTAAAACAGAACAGTAAAAGAACAGTGCATAATAAAATATTCCAGATGTTTACTGATGTTTTCCTTGTAAGAACACATTGAGAGAACACTATTCTTCACATTGCAGGTGTTAGCGCGTGTCTCCCGATAGGTTCGGAGATACGCGCGCACAGCAGCAAAGTGAAGAATAGTATAAAAACAGTGAATACAGGACCATTTAAGTGCAGAACACGTTGAAAGAACAATATTCTTCACATTCCAGATGTTCCGAACATCTCCTAACTTAGCGGGAGACACGTGCGAACACCTGCAAAGTGAAGAATAGTGTTATTTCAATGTGTTCTTACAAGGAAAACATCTGGAATATTTTATTATGTAATAAAAATACTGTTCTTCACTTAATTTAATGCTCGAGCCAGCGAGATACTCGTCTGAGTAACGAGCCGGGCCGGGTATGCTAATACTCGACCGAGCAATATACTGGGACGAATATACTCGCTCATCTCTAGTAAGAAGCGATGACCAAAGCAGTACATACACATTGGACGTGTATCTGCCAACCCAGCGGAAGAGAGAACAAGATTTTCTATAAGAATCCATTAACTCTGTGGAATCTGTGGAATAGCCTGCCTCAGGCGCTGGTCACAGCAGGGACAGCAGAGAGCTTCAAGAAGGGTCTAGATGCCTTTTTACACCTAAATAACATTGATGGTTATGTTATATAGAATTGTTTCCCCTAAATCCCTTCTCATGCAATCCCTTCCCTTCCTTGGTTGAACTTGATGGACGGTATAACCGTATAAACTATGATGCTATGAACTCTGTGAATAAATGATATCTGCTGTTATACAGAGCTTGCATGCTCCTGGAGACACGCCCAAACAAAAAAAGACGAGCGGGTTGGCAGAGCTGCTGGGGCTACTGGGGGCGGGGAGTAGCCTTTGTCCCCGGAGCTCTGTGAGGCTACTCCACGCCCCCAGAAGCCCCTGCAATTGATTTGTAAAAAGAAAAAAAACATTTAGGTAAAAGCAGTTTGGGGATGGGGCAGGATGGAGGAATCCACATCGGGAACTACTTCAGAAAGTGGATTTGCTTTAATTGTGTGAATAAACTATCGCAGATCTAAGAATTGAGCTACTCCTTGGACCTAATGATCTCTTGAAGGATATATCGGGGGAGATATGGATGGATGGACCAGTTGGATCCTCATAGGGGTCTGGGAGTAGCTTTCTCCCCTTTAGGTTACAGAAGGGGGGGGGGGGTAAAAAGTGAGAGTGGTGGGGTGATACCGGCCCGGTATCCACTTGTAGACTTCCTATACCTCTTCACGTCTCTGTCACCCCACGCGGAGAGTAAATACAGTGTCTCCTTGAGATTCCATTTGGATGCAGATGAGTCCTGTACATACATCACATCTCCATGTATTGTGCACAAGATGCATAAACAATCTATACCCTCATCATAAATCATTTCCACCTCCCTGCGGTGTGAGATAAGGAACATCCTTCACCGGAGAAAACAATTTCTTGTTGGGCTACAGAAATCTAAGAGTTATATATGTGCTCTACAAGATCTACAAAATCTCCCATCCCTCATCTTCCTCCAGGACCAGGGGAAATATTGTGAACACAGTGATGTCACAGTACAGGGATGATACACACAGTAATGTCACAGTACAGGGATAATACACACAGTGATGTCACAGTACATGGATAATACACACAGTGATGTCACAGTACAGGGATGATACACACAGTGATGTCACAGTATAGAGATAATACACACAGTGATGTCACAGTACAGAAATAATACACACAGTGATGTCACAGTACATGGATAATACACACAGTGATGTCACAGTACAGGGATGATACACACAGTGATGTCACAGTATAGAGATAATACACACAGTGATGTCACAGTACAGAAATAATACACACAGTGATGTCACAGTACAGGAATAATACACACAGTGATGTCACAGTACAGGGATGATACACACAGTGATGACACAGTACAGAGATAATACACACAGTGATGTCACAGTACAGAGAATACACACAGTGATGTCACAGTACAGGGATAATTCACACAGCGATGTCACAGTACAGGGATAATACACACAGTGATGTCACAGTACAGGGATAATACACACACAGTGATGTCACAGTACAGAGATAATACACACAGTGATGTCACAGTATAGATATAATACACGCAGTGATGTCACAGTACAGAGATAATACACACAGTGATGTCACAGTACAGGGATGATACACACAGTAATGTCACAGTACAGGGATAATACACACAGTGATGTCACAGTACATGGATAATACACACAGTGATGTCACAGTACAGGGATGATACACACAGTGATGTCACAGTATAGAGATAATACACACAGTGATGTCACAGTACAGAAATAATACACACAGTGATGTCACAGTACATGGATAATACACACAGTGATGTCACAGTACAGGGATGATACACACAGTGATGTCACAGTATAGAGATAATACACACAGTGATGTCACAGTACAGAAATAATACACACAGTGATGTCACAGTACAGGAATAATACACACAGTGATGTCACAGTACAGGGATGATACACACAGTGATGACACAGTACAGAGATAATACACACAGTGATGTCACAGTACAGAGAATACACACAGTGATGTCACAGTACAGGGATAATTCACACAGCGATGTCACAGTACAGGGATAATACACACAGTGATGTCACAGTACAGGGATAATACACACACAGTGATGTCACAGTACAGAGATAATACACACAGTGATGTCACAGTATAGATATAATACACGCAGTGATGTCACAGTACAGAGATAATACACACAGTGATGTCACAGTACAGGGATAATACACACAGTAATGTCACAGTACAGGGATAATATACACAGTGATGTCACAGTACAGGATAATACACACAGTGATGTCACAGTACAAAGATAATACACACAGTGATATCACAGTACAGGGATAATACACACAGTGATGTCACAGTACAGAGATAATACACACAGTGATATCACAGTACAGGGATAATACACACAGTGATGTCACAGTACAGGGATAATACACACAGTGATGTCACAGTACAGGGATAATACACACAGTGATGTCACAGTACAGAGATAATACACACAGTGATGTCACAGTACAGGGATAATACACACAGTGATGTCACAGTACAGGGATAATACACACAGTGATATCACAGTACAGGGATAATACACACAGTGATGTCACAGTACAGGGATAATACACACAGTGATGTCACAGTACAGGAATAATACACACAGTGATGTCACAGTACAGGGATGATACACACAGTGATGTCACAGTACAGGGATAATACACACTGTGATGACACAGTACAGAGATAATACACACAGTGATGTCACAGTACAGGGATAATACACATAGTGATGTCACAGTACAGGGATAATACACACAGTGATGTCACAGTACAGAGATAATACACACAGTGATGTCACAGTACAGGGATAATACACATAGTGATGTCACAGTACAGGGATAATACACACAGTGATGTCACAGTACAGGGGTAAAACACACAGTGATGTCACAGTACAGGAATAATACACACAGTGATATCACAGTACAGGGATAATACACACAGTGATGTCACAGTACAGGGATAATACACACAGTAATGTCACAGTACAGGAATAATACACACAGTGATGTCACAGTACAGGGATGATACACACAGTGATGTCACAGTACAGGGATAATACACACTGTGATGACACAGTACAGAGATAATACACACAGTGATGTCACAGTACAGAGATAATACACACAGTGATGTCACAGAACAGGGATAATTCACACAGCGATGTCACAGTACAGGTATAATACACACAGTGATGTCACAGTACAGAGATAATACACACAGTGATGTCACAGTATAGGGATAATTCACACAGCGATGTCACAGTACAGGGATAATACACACAGTGATGTCACAGTATAGATATAATACACGCAGTGATGTCACAGTACAGAGATAATACACACAGTGATGTCACAGTACAGGATAATACACACAGTGATGTCACAGTACAGAGATAATACACACAGTGATGTCACAGTACAGGGATAATACACACAGTGATGTCACAGTACAGGGATAATACACACACAGTGATGTCACAGTACAGAGATAATACACACAGTGATGTCACAGTATAGATATAATACACGCAGTGATGTCACAGTACAGAGATAATACACACAGTGATGTCACAGTACAGGGATAATACACACAGTAATGTCACAGTACAGGGATAATATACACAGTGATGTCACAGTACAGGATAATACACACAGTGATGTCACAGTACAAAGATAATACACACAGTGATATCACAGTACAGGGATAATACACACAGTGATGTCACAGTACAGAGATAATACACACAGTGATATCACAGTACAGGGATAATACACACAGTGATATCACAGTACAGGGATAATACACACAGTGATGTCACAGTACAGGGATAATACACACAGTGATGTCACAGTACATGGATAATACACACAGTGATGTCACAGTACAGGGATGATACACACAGTGATGTCACAGTATAGAGATAATACACACAGTGATGTCACAGTACAGAAATAATACACACAGTGATGTCACAGTACATGGATAATACACACAGTGATGTCACAGTACAGGGATGATACACACAGTGATGTCACAGTATAGAGATAATACACACAGTGATGTCACAGTACAGAAATAATACACACAGTGATGTCACAGTACAGGAATAATACACACAGTGATGTCACAGTACAGGGATGATACACACAGTGATGACACAGTACAGAGATAATACACACAGTGATGTCACAGTACAGAGAATACACACAGTGATGTCACAGTACAGGGATAATTCACACAGCGATGTCACAGTACAGGGATAATACACACAGTGATGTCACAGTACAGGGATAATACACACACAGTGATGTCACAGTACAGAGATAATACACACAGTGATGTCACAGTATAGATATAATACACGCAGTGATGTCACAGTACAGAGATAATACACACAGTGATGTCACAGTACAGGGATGATACACACAGTAATGTCACAGTACAGGGATAATACACACAGTGATGTCACAGTACATGGATAATACACACAGTGATGTCACAGTACAGGGATGATACACACAGTGATGTCACAGTATAGAGATAATACACACAGTGATGTCACAGTACAGAAATAATACACACAGTGATGTCACAGTACATGGATAATACACACAGTGATGTCACAGTACAGGGATGATACACACAGTGATGTCACAGTATAGAGATAATACACACAGTGATGTCACAGTACAGAAATAATACACACAGTGATGTCACAGTACAGGAATAATACACACAGTGATGACACAGTACAGAGATAATACACACAGTGATGTCACAGTACAGAGAATACACACAGTGATGTCACAGTACAGGGATAATTCACACAGCGATGTCACAGTACAGGGATAATACACACAGTGATGTCACAGTACAGGGATAATACACACACAGTGATGTCACAGTACAGAGATAATACACACACAGTGATGTCACAGTACAGAGATAATACACACAGTGATGTCACAGTACAGATATAATACACGCAGTGATGTCACAGTACAGAGATAATACACACAGTGATGTCACAGTACAGGGATAATACACACAGTAATGTCACAGTACAGGGATAATATACACAGTGATGTCACAGTACAGGATAATACACACAGTGATGTCACAGTACAAAGATAATACACACAGTGATATCACAGTACAGGGATAATACACACAGTGATGTCACAGTACAGAGATAATACACACAGTGATATCACAGTACAGGGATAATACACACAGTGATGTCACAGTACAGGGATAATACACACAGTGATGTCACAGTACAGGGATAATACACACAGTGATGTCACAGTACAGAGATAATACACACAGTGATGTCACAGTACAGGGATAATACACACAGTGATGTCACAGTACAGGGATAATACACACAGTGATATCACAGTACAGGGATAATACACACAGTGATGTCACAGTACAGGGATAATACACACAGTGATGTCACAGTACAGGAATAATACACACAGTGATGTCACAGTACAGGGATGATACACACAGTGATGTCACAGTACAGGGATAATACACACTGTGATGACACAGTATAGAGATAATACACACAGTGATGTCACAGTACAGGGATAATACACATAGTGATGTCACAGTACAGGGATAATACACACAGTGATGTCACAGTACAGAGATAATACACACAGTGATGTCACAGTACAGGGATAATACACATAGTGATGTCACAGTACAGGGATAATACACACAGTGATGTCACAGTACAGGGGTAAAACACACAGTGATGTCACAGTACAGGAATAATACACACAGTGATATCACAGTACAGGGATAATACACACAGTGATGTCACAGTACAGGGATAATACACACAGTAATGTCACAGTACAGGAATAATACACACAGTGATGTCACAGTACAGGGATGATACACACAGTGATGTCACAGTACAGGGATAATACACACTGTGATGACACAGTACAGAGATAATACACACAGTGATGTCACAGTACAGAGATAATACACACAGTGATGTCACAGAACAGGGATAATTCACACAGCGATGTCACAGTACAGGTATAATACACACAGTGATGTCACAGTACAGAGATAATACACACAGTGATGTCACAGTATAGGGATAATTCACACAGCGATGTCACAGTACAGGGATAATACACACAGTGATGTCACAGTATAGATATAATACACGCAGTGATGTCACAGTACAGAGATAATACACACAGTGATGTCACAGTACAGGATAATACACACAGTGATGTCACAGTACAGAGATAATACACACAGTGATGTCACAGTACAGGAATAATACACACAGTGATGTCACAGTACAGGGATAATACACACACAGTGATGTCACAGTACAGAGATAATACACACAGTGATGTCACAGTATAGATATAATACACGCAGTGATGTCACAGTACAGAGATAATACACACAGTGATGTCACAGTACAGGGATAATACACACAGTAATGTCACAGTACAGGGATAATATACACAGTGATGTCACAGTACAGGATAATACACACAGTGATGTCACAGTACAAAGATAATACACACAGTGATATCACAGTACAGGGATAATACACACAGTGATGTCACAGTACAGAGATAATACACACAGTGATATCACAGTACAGGGATAATACACACAGTGATGTCACAGTACAGGGATAATACACACAGTGATGTCACAGTACAGGGATAATACACACAGTGATGTCACAGAACAGAGATAATACACACAGTGATGTCACAGTACAGGGATAATACACACAGTGATGTCACAGTACAGGGATAATACACACAGTGATATCACAGTACAGGGATAATACACACAGTGATGTCACAGTACAGGGATAATACACACAGTGATGTCACAGTACAGGAATAATACACACAGTGATGTCACAGTACAGGGATGATACACACAGTGATGTCACAGTACAGGGATAATACACACTGTGATGACACAGTACAGAGATAATACACACAGGGATGTCACAGTACAGGGATAATACACATAGTGATGTCACAGTACAGGGATAATACACACAGTGATGTCACAGTACAGAGATAATACACACAGTGATGTCACAGTACAGGGATAATACACATAGTGATGTCACAGTACAGGGATAATACACACAGTGATGTCACAGTACAGGGGTAAAACACACAGTGATGTCACAGTACAGGAATAATACACACAGTGATATCACAGTACAGGGATAATACACACAGTGATGTCACAGTACAGGGATAATACACACAGTAATGTCACAGTACAGGAATAATACACACAGTAATGTGACAGTACAGGGATGATACACACAGTGATGTCACAGTACAGGGATAATACACACTGTGATGACACAGTACAGAGATAATACACACAGTGATGTCACAGTACAGAGATAATACACACAGTGATGTCACAGAACAGGGATAATTCACACAGCGATGTCACAGTACAGGTATAATACACACAGTGATGTCACAGTACAGAGATAATACACACAGTGATGTCACAGTATAGGGATAATTCACACAGCGATGTCACAGTACAGGGATAATACACACAGTGATGTCACAGTATAGATATAATACACGCAGTGATGTCACAGTACAGAGATAATACACACAGTGATGTCACAGTACAGGATAATACACACAGTGATGTCACAGTACAGAGATAATACACACAGTGATGTCATAGTACAGGGATAATACACACAGTGATGTCACAGTACAGGGATAATACACACAGTGATGTCACAATACAGAGATAATACACACAGTGATGTCACAGTACAGGGATAATACACACAGTGATGTCACAGTACAGGGATAATACACGCAGTGATGTCACAGTACAGGGGTAAAACACACAGTGATGTCACAGTACAGGGATAAAACACACAGTGATGTCACAGTACAGGGGTAAAACACACAGTGATGTCACAGTACAGGGATAAAACACACAGTGATGTCACAGTACAGGGGTAAAACACACAGTGATATCACAGTACAGGGATAATACACACAGTGATGTCACAGTACAGGGATAATACACACAGTGATGTCACAGTACAGAGATAATACACACAGTGATGTCACAGTACAGGGGTAAAACACACAGTGATGTCACAGTACAGGGATAATACACACAGTGATGTCACAGTACAGGCATAATATACACAGTGATGTCACAGCACAGGGATAATACACACAGTGATGTCACAGTACAGGGATAATACACACAGTGATGTCACAGTACAGGGATAATACACACAGTGTTTTCACAGTACAGGGATAATACACACAGTGATGTCACAGTACAGGGATAATACACACAGTGATGTTACAGTACAGGGATAATACACACAGTGATGTCACAGTACAGGGATAATACACACAGTGATGTCACAGTACAGAGATAATACACACAGTGATGTCACAGTACAGGGGTAATACACACAGTGATGTCACAGTACAGGATAATACACACAGTGACGTCACAGTACAGGGATAACACACACAGTGATGTCACAGTACAGGGATAATACACACAGTGATGTCACAGTACAGGCATAATATACACAGTGATGTCACAGTACAGAGATAATACACACAGTGATGTCACAGTACAGGGATAATACACACAGTGATGTCACAGTACAGAGATAATACACACAGTGATGTCACAGTAGAGAAATAATACACACAGTGATGTCACAGTACAGGGGTAATACACACATTGATGTCACAGTACAGGATAATACACACAGTGACATCACAGTACAGGGATAATACACACAGTGATGTCACAGTGCAGGGATAATACACACAGTGATGTCACAGTACAGGGATAATACACACAGTGATGTCACAGTACAGAGATAATACACACAGTGATGTCACAGTACAGGGATTATACACACAGTGATGTCACAGTACAGGGATAATACACACAGTGATGTCACAGTACAGGGATAATACACACAGCGATGCCACAGTAGAGAGATAATACACACAGTGATGTCACAGTACAGGGGTAATACACACAGTGATGTCACAGTACAGGATAATACACACAGTGACGTCACAGTACAGGGATAATACACACAGTGATGTCACAGTACAGGGATAATACACACAGTGGTGTCACAGTACAGGGATAATGCACACAGTGATGTCACAGTACAGGGATAATACACACAGTGATGTCACAGTACAGGGATAATACACACAGTGATGTCACAGTACAGAGATAATACACACAGTGATGTCACAGTACAGGGATAATACACACAGTGATGTCACAGTACAGGGGTAAAACACACAATGATGTCACAGTACAGGGATAATACACACAGTGATATCACAGTACAGGGATAATACACACAGTGATGTCACAGTACAGGGATAATACACACAGTGATGTCACAGTACAGGAATAATACACACAGTGATGTCACAGTACAGGGATGATACACACAGTGATGTCACAGTACAGGGATAATACACACTGTGATGACACAGTACAGAGATAATACACACAGTGATGTCACAGTACAGGGATAATACACACAGTGATGTCACAGTACAGGCATAATATACACAGTGATGTCACAGTACAGAGATAATACACACAGTGATGTCACAGTACAGGGATAATACACACAGTGATGTCACAGTACAGAGATAATACACACAGTGATGTCACAGTAGAGAGATAATACACACAGTGATGTCACAGTACAGGGGTAATACACACATTGATGTCACAGTACAGGATAATACACACAGTGACGTCACAGTACAGGGATAATACACACAGTGATGTCACAGTACAGGGATAATACACACAGTGATGTCACAGTACAGGGATAATACACACAGTGATGTCACAGTACAGGGATAATACACACAGTGATGTCACAGTACAGGGATAATACACACAGTGATGTCACAGTACAGAGATAATACACACAGTGATGTCACAGTACAGGGATAATACACACAGTGATGTCACAGTACAGAGATAATACACACAGTGATGTCACAGTAGAGAAATAATACACACAGTGATGTCACAGTACAGGGGTAATACACACATTGATGTCACAGTACAGGATAATACACACAGTGACATCACAGTACAGGGATAATACACACAGTGATGTCACAGTACAGGGATAATACACACAGTGATGTCACAGTACAGGGATAATACACACAGTGATGTCACAGTACAGGGATAATACACACAGTGATGTCACAGTACAGAGATAATACACACAGTGATGTCACAGTACAGGGATTATACACACAGTGATGTCACAGTACAGGGATAATACACACAGTGATGTCACAGTACAGGGATAATACACACAGCGATGCCACAGTAGAGAGATAATACACACAGTGATGTCACAGTACAGGGGTAATACACACAGTGATGTCACAGTACAGGATAATACACACAGTGACGTCACAGTACAGGGATAATACACACAGTGATGTCACAGTACAGGGATAATACACACAGTGGTGTCACAGTACAGGGATAATGCACACAGTGATGTCACAGTACAGGGATAATACACACAGTGATGTCACAGTACAGGGATAATACACACAGTGATGTCACAGTACAGAGATAATACACACAGTGATGTCACAGTACAGGGATAATACACACAGTGATGTCACAGTACAGGGGTAAAACACACAATGATGTCACAGTACAGGGATAATACACACAGTGATATCACAGTACAGGGATAATACACACAGTGATGTCACAGTACAGGGATAATACACACAGTGATGTCACAGTACAGGAATAATACACACAGTGATGTCACAGTACAGGGATGATACACACAGTGATGTCACAGTACAGGGATAATACACACAGTGATGACACAGTACAGAGATAATACACACAGTGATGTCACAGTACAGGGATAATACACACAGTGATGTCACAGTACAGAGATAATACACACAGTGATGTCACAGTACAGGGATAATACACACAGTAATGTCACAGTACAGGCATAATATACACAGTGATGTCACAGTACAGAGATAATACACACAGTGATGTCACAGTACAGGGATAATACACACAGTGATGTCACAGTACAGAGATAATACACACAGTGATGTCACAGTAGAGAGATAATACACACAGTGATGTCACAGTACAGGGGTAATACACACATTGATGTCACAGTACAGGATAATACACACAGTGACGTCACAGTACAGGGATAATACACACAGTGATGTCACAGTACAGGGATAATACACACAGTGATGTCACAGTACAGGGATAATACACACAGTGATGTGACAGTACAGGGATAATACACACAGTGATGGGACAGTACAGGGATAATACACACAGTGATGTCACAGTACAGTCATAATACACACAGTGATGTCACAGTACAGGGATAATACACACAGTGATGTCACAGTACAGGGATAATACACACAGTGATGTCACAGTACAGGGATAATACACACAGTGATGTCACAGTACAGGGATAATACACACAGTGATATCACAGTACAGGGATAATACACACAGTGATGTCACAGTACAGGGATCATACACACAGTGATGTCACAGTGCAGGGATAATACACACAGTGATGTCACAGTACAGGGATAATACAAGCCTTATACTGGATTCAATTGTCTCTTCTCTTTATTACCAGGATTAAGCCCCGGAATAGAAGCAGCAGTCTTCCTCTCTGACATCACATGCAGAAGTATTAGAAAGCTGGGTGCTGGTTATTGCATTGACATAAAACTAGAAAGTCCCATTAATAATTGATGTCATGTATAATCCTGCAGCTCCTTGCGTCACCTCTGCAGATAGTCCACAATGTAGAATCCTATGATAGAAACATTTCCACATTTGGGCACATGTAAAGATATTTAGCAGGAAAGGATTTTTACAAAAAATTCCACTCCTGACAAGTTTTACTTGCTGAAAATAGTTTCTCTAATCCTGGAAAGTGAGACAAGTAACAGTTTGCGGGTCTCCATGAATAACATTCACTAGTAATGGAACAAAAAAAAAAAAATTAGATCTTGGGGTTTTGAACTTGATCAGAAAATAATTATTTGATACTGGTCACAGATTGTTCATAGAGGTTTTCTCTTGCGCTGCCCGTCACTTCTAGGATGTTCTCCCTTGATTCATCTGGTATTTTTTTTATCTCTGCAAACTTATATAAGGAACCTGTCAGGGTTTCTTTTCTACCCTATACCGCCCAACATGCATAAGCATGGCATCATCCTTCCTATCACTAAGCTTTGAGTAACTGAAAGGACAATTTAATTGTCATTGTCAGGCTTTTGGGGTAGTGGACCCACTGGAGCACCGCGGACGATGACGTAAGCCGACACATGGGCCCGGAATCTAAGTGGCACCCGGTTTTCACCAGAGCCCGCCGTAGAGCGGGTTGGACTTGCTGCGGCGTGGTACCACCAGGTTGTTCCACAGGCGTGACTTCTCCGTGGTGGCAGCCAAGGCAAGGTACAAAGATGTTGAGCAAAATCGTAGTCGGGGACAGGCAGGAGGTCATGACACGGCACTCCGGGGAATTCTGGTCGCTCTTCCCTTTTCCGCTGCAACCAGACTGACCAATACGACCTAAAGAAAGACTCGGACAACGACTCTTGGATTAATCTGGCCACAGCAGCCAATTTATTAAAAACATACACCAAATTATTCATAACATCAATCCTCTACCTAACAATAATAATGTACCCACAGTAAGGGGAAGGTCCTTGGAGCTCCAAATACAAAAAATGCCCTTCTGCTCTTCTTCTCGCTATTACCCTTAACCGCTACCTCTGATTCAAGGGCACCAGATCCAGCAGATGGCTTTTCCCAATTTTTCACTCCCCGGGACACCACCCAGCAGGAGTCCATACCGCCATACCCCTAGGCATGGAACGTCATTCAGGAGAAAACTAGCCGCCATGTTCTCCTCTGCTCCCCCTTGTAGCTTCACCAACTCCAAGGACTTTCCCCCTCCCCCTGCCCTAAGCTGTCGCGACAAACTATCCCTAAGTAAACCCTCTGTACACTAGGGCGGGTGGGACGGGACTCTTCAGTTGATGGGACAAAATGGCTGCTCCTCCTTTCCGTGCAGCCTATCTAAACTCGTCCCCCTGACAACTCGCGCCTCTGACAACCCCTCCCCATGGTTACTGCTCCCTCCCCTTGTCCGTGTCATGCCAGCCTCCCCCAACTTCGTGGGTCCGTCCTTCTCTGGACAGGCTGCACGGGATCAGAGTCGGGAAGTGGCAATAGGTCAAGGCAGGAAGTGGAGGAGCGTAGTCAGGAACAGAACCAGGGTCACAACGGGAAATCCCAATTACAGAAAAGGGCATGGAACACAGCTTTCTCTGGGGCACAAGGCACGAAGATCCGGCAGGGGACACAGGAAGGGGCTGGAATTTAAGCAGAAAGGGCGGTTGGCCAGCTCCAATTATCGGCACACTGGCCCTTTAAATCTTAGGAAGCTGGCGCGTGCACCCTAGGATCTGGGGACGTGCGCCGTATCGCTGGAGTCAGCACTGGATCGAGGCTGGATCGGGCTGCCGAGCAGCGGATAGGGGCACGGGTGCACCTGTGACCCGGGATATGTATATTTACAGGTGTAACGGCTAGGTGGATGGGTTATTACGAACAAATTGGTTCCAGTTGGTTTTCTGGCTAGCTAATGAATAGTGGTCATCTCTATTACACTAACCCTAACACTAGAAGCCCTTTTTCCTGATATCCTATGCTGCCATCTAGTGTCACCAGGTGGTAATTCACCTGCCATATGCTATGCTTGTGTATTAGAGAGTTAAGGCCTGTAATGTTTATGTTAAATGTTACAACCTGTTATTCTTTTTGCAGCTAACCATTACACGACTCTAGTGTTACAAGCTAGCCACTCAGGTCCCAGGCAAATTGCGCTGTCCCCTAACCAAGGTCAGGCCCTGGTGAGTGGAGGTCGCACAGGCAGCAGGAATAATATTTCCACTAAATCCTGTTTGGTGGGACATGAACTATACCGTCTTAGTCTTCTTAATCCTAGCTTAATCCTCTATGAGTTAGCATATTAAGCAAATGACTAGATGAAGCTGCCCCCACCCCTGTGAAATTTGCATATGCAGACATAGGTCTGTAAAAGTTATAACTTGACTTTTCAGCAACAGAAATATTGGTGAAGGTCCTCAGAAAGGTCATTATTTGCCATTGCACATATTAGGGTGAAGAGTTCCCTTTAATCTCTGTAGCATTCTACCCTCCAATAAAAACCCAAAAGTTGCAAAAAGAGCAATAAAAAGACTGACTGTCCAATCAACTGTCATTGTGCAAATATTCAGCAACTTTCCCCTCTCCTTGAACGTTTGCACAATGGCTATTGGATGGACGGTCTGGGGAGAGTCACTGGTTTTTAAATTAGATTTTTGGGTAAGAGCAAAAATATTGATATTTCAGCAAAAAGGTTTACTCACTTTAATGTAAATGAGTCAGACGTCTTTATTTTTTTAAAATATTATATTTATAACATTATTATATTTAACATTCAGTATAACCCTGTGTGATGAAATATAGGAATATACATGCAAAAGGCGGGTCACATGCCAGGTTTTGTCTTGTACATCAGGGCATCACACCCTTATCTTGAATAACTAATGAACTTTCTGGAAGTAACACTTCCAACTGGTTCTGTAGGGGATAGCCATCAACTAATACCTCCTTATTCTTAGTGACTCCAGGCTTTTCTTAGAGTTCCCGCCACTTTTTAGAAAAAAGGATCGTAAAACCCATGTGCTTGTATGACCAATATGTCGTTTAGGGACATTTATGGAGTTATGATCCATCCTACCCAAGGCCAAATGTATATTTGGAATCCAGATAGCAAGGGAAACACATACCTATGTCTCAATTTGTTCTTCTGCATCCTTGGACTCAGAGATAGAAATATCTCCAAATGGGAGCATAGTAAGTGGGTGATGTCTTTTCTCAGTGGAATCCAGTGAGACCAGAACCCTGGCCCTATAACTAGCTAGAGCTCCTCCAGGATCCTGGATGTTCCTAGAGCCCTCATATGGGTGTGGCTGCACCTAATATACTTAGGGCACTCCTTGTGTTCAGTGTCTTTTGCCTGGGGGAACTTTTACCATCATCAAGAGCAGGAAAAATCAACAAGTGCAGATGAACCTCTTTCCCCAATTAGTCCAGCACAAGGTAACAGAATTGTTTGTAGTTGTAGTCCTACATGTATTTGTACTTAGTTAAACTGTACATATGTATCTATTGTGTAACTGTAAAGTATAAAAACTTTAACCTAACTCTGCACTAAGCAAAAATAAACAATTCTCTAATTTACTATAATTAGTTATCTGCAGCTGTTTAGCAGCTAGCAGAGGTTTTACCTCCCCACCAGGCTAGTCTCCATTTGCCATGCTTTCTGGTTGCCATGGGAAACCATATAGTTGAGCTAGAGACAACAGGAGGTTTGTTGAGAGGGGTTGTAGGACCTGTAGTGATGTGACTAATCACATGCTTCAAGTTGGCCAATTACAATCAAGCTGTCCAACATAATTTAAAAGTATCTAGTATGCTGCAAAGGACCTTCAGTGATGTCACAAGCATGGGACTCATCACATGCTTCAGATCGGCCAATTACAAACATGCCATCCTGTTCTGGCTTCATTGCCCTGAGCTGATGTCCCAGCGTGGCAACGTGGACCCACATCAGGAAAAGCTGAATCTAATGTAAAATTTATCAGATATATCTCAGGCTAGGAAGAAGCCAGAAGCATGATACAGGTATTCTTGGAATTGTTATCAAAGGCTCTCTCCAGCTGTGCCAAAACAAATTTTTGTCAGTGTACTTTACAGTTACGCTTTAAGGCAATTAAATCTAAAAATTTTACTTGTGATGCTTATTTATCTTGAGTTACGAATCTCCACATCTGTGTTTGAGTCATATACATACATAAACCTGGCATTGAATTCCAGACCCCATATAATCCCATTTCAAACTGGGCTTATATCAAATGAGAAGTTGGTGGCAGCCTTGTAGGCTGATAAGGTTCTGTTTCACTCAGGCTAGTGAAACAGAACTGTTCAGGGCGAGTGTTGTGCCATACCGGAGGTTGTATGGACAGATCTACCTCAAGTCTTGAGCCTCCCGGAACCCGTACACTCAGGGATTGTCAATGAAAGCAATAATTAATTCACCTTGCGTACCCTTCCGGGGTCCAGAAATGTAACGCCCTATGTAACCATTCCTTTGTGTGTGTAGATAGTAGCAACATGACTGTGAATAATCCATTCATATTCCGGGATTGTAGCAGGACTTGGTACATTGATGATGTGTCCTCAGACTACTGTGTGCTATAATATCCCTTCAGAGTGAACTTTTTATGTTTTCAATAGACTTCACCCAAATTTTAAACGCCCCTTACATTGTAAAAATGCTTGAAATCCTTATAGGTACATCAGAAGATTTGTGAGGGTGCTGAGAGGTGACACAGAAGGAGGAGGGAGCATTTCCTCCTCTGAAGGAGATAGGTTTCTTGTTAAGGAAGAAGGGAAAAAGATGATTTTTAGTGACATTATATTAGAAAATTGGTTATCAAAAAGATTTCATTTTCATTACACAATTTTAACTTTTCGGCTTTTCAGCTTCTTACATGCACAAAGCTGAATACCTGCAATGTTACTGCTGCCACCAGGTGGCAGCAAAGTAGACACTCCATATAGTATAAAGCATGTGCATCACATTTACTCCATTCACTTTATGTATTCCCTTTGTGCACCAACTAAGGATGATGGAAGACCACATATTTTGCTGTCTCTGAGGATATTAAGTATTTTCTCAAGCTTTTGGATCCAGTTCCTCGTAGTGTTGTCTGCAGAGATTATGTGCTGAATACAAGATTATTTTCTGCCTTGTCCACCAGCTCCTGGTTTCTCTACGGAGGACCCCATTCTGATTTACAGCGCATTCCCGAAAGCTGATTGATCGTGTACACAGAATTAATAGGTAATCACATTATATTACTCTGGACTGATTTGTAGCGCTGACATTTCTGTGCCCCGTAGACGAGGCTGTAGCAGCGGCTCTGCAGGTCCTCATCTCATTAGTCCATCTAATGTAATTTTATATTAGTGTCAGCTTGATAGTTGTAATATTAACATTAAGGCTTCCTGGATTCTCAGGATAACATGATAGAGACATTTCAGAAAACATTCCAAGATATCCAGGATGTCTTATCATTACCATTATTATTATTATTATTATATTTTTACAGGTAATGTAGGTGAAGATAGATCCCACTAATAGTGCTAGAGAGTGCGACCACAGAAACTGCTGGGAAGAGAGCGCTCTGAAAAATAGTGCCCTACAGAAACTGCTCTGGAGAAGGTCCTCCCCTGCTAGCCAGGTGAAGAACTGTGTGGTGACACGTCTATGCCATGTATTGTTGGTATTCCAGGGGACCACTCCAAATGGTACCAATGGTGGAGACTGAGGACATGGTGGAGGATGAGGAGGCATTGCCATCCCCTGGTTGGACTGCTGGTGTCCCTGCCTCTCAACCACATTTACCCCGTTAAGCCGGTAAAGGACATATATTACCCTTGGGTATAATTACAGCTCCAGATGTCGTGAACTGTGCCAGATACCAACAAGCTCAAGTACAGACCCACCTCTTGCTGCACATGATTATGAAGGGCTGGCACAACTTAGGAAGAGAAGTAATGATGGCTTGGCACTCTGCACCTTGGTTTGGCACCAGCCATCAGTTCTTAGAAAGGCGCAGTGTCCACCACATGGAAAGCAAAAGATTATAGGACCAGAAACTGGGCCAGTTGAAAGTCCTGCTTGTCTCATGGATGGAAGTATAGTGTCGTTTTCTTGCAAACAACTCTGTGATCAATTGCTGGAGAGTGGAGTAATGGGCAGGAGGATGTGGAAAAAGATTATGACAAGTGGATGAAGGGACGAAAGAACAGTTTACACTTGCTGAGTTTGGAGATCTGAACTGAAGAAGGTGTGCGGGCTACTGGAAGGTGCTGCCTATGGCTGCACAACAACATTTTTGCCACTGATTTCCCAAGCCAGTGGATGGTGTCTCATCATGTGTTGACACATTGCAGTGGTGCCAGTGTAAGCACCTTGTCCGTGCCTAACCTTCTAGCCATACACCCTGCATATCGTCACCAGCCTCAGTATGGTGGCACTGTCCCTGAATGCCTGATCCCACGTGAGCTTCTGCCGTAATGGAGGATGCAGAAAACTTCCACCCCAAATCCAAATCCAATTCTGACTTTGTGAATCCGCAGCAGAGAGTCTGTGGCAGTAGCTATTACTAGCCTAGTAAAAGTAACCTCATAACCAGGGCCACCACTATGTACTGTATGTAGCCCCCATACAAGACTCCTAGGAGATAGGTTGCCCAGCACACATTGCCCCCCCAGTAGATAGGTAGCCCAGCACACACTGCCCCCCAGTAGATAGGTAGCCCAGCACACACTGCCCCCAGTAGATAGGTAGCCCAGCACACTGTCCCCCAGTAGATAGGTAGCCCAGCACACACTGTCCCCCAGTAGATAGGTAGCCCAGCATGCACTGCCCTCTAGTAGATAGGTAGCCCAGCACGCACTGCCCCCCAGTAGATAGGTAGCCCAGCACACACTGCCCCCCAGTAGATAGGTAGCCCAGCACGCACTGCCCCCCAGTAGATAGGTAGCCCAGCACACACTGCCCCCCAGTAGATAGGTAGCCCAGCACGCACTGCCCCCCAGTAGATAGGTAGCCCAGCACACACTGCAGGATTGGTCACCGGCAGCTGTGGCCTGTTCCTGTGGCTTCTATCTACCCCTTTCCCTTGTTGCTGCTCTTGCTGCCTTTATCATCATTTTTGCCACTGCCTATGCCTTTGGAGGAACCAGAAGTCCACCACCCACTTATCAGACTGACCCCTCAAGATATTTAGAAGTCAAATTAACCCAATAAAATACAGCAGTGGATTTCACTGTAAGTAACTGCTTAGGGGACAGTGTATGTCACAGCAACTAAAAGGAAAGGTCACTCCAATAGAATATTATTTTATGACCAATTGTCATGAAATGTATAATTTACGCTAGTTCAGTATAATTTACACTAACTAAACGGGAAGCTGACCCCAAAATATACTTTTAAATGAGCAATTACATACAAGCCGATAATGCAATGTATTTAACTAAAGATGAAGGTGACCCCAAAAAATATTGTGAAACATGCAAAAAAATTTGTTTTGGGAACACCTCTCCCTGTACTCTTTCAGTAAGAAAATGGCAAAGATTTTGTAGTATCAGGCATTCATTGTGGCTTGGACAGCCTTGGATAGCTGCTGTTTGGCTTCCGACATGTCCTATCTTGTCATGTACTGTCATTTCTGCCTCTAGATAGTCACCATTTTAGGAAAAGAAACTCAAAGAGGACCTGTCACCCCATTTATCGGCACTAGGAGCTGCTTACTAAAGTAAGCAGCTCCTATTGCTTGATCAAACGCCCCAGTGTTAGAGCGGAGGTTTCCGGTAACGCTATCTAACACTGCGGTGGGGTATAGTGTAATTGTCGGACAGCTCGCAAAGCTGTGCGACGTATTCATGAGGGGGCGGGGTTGGGGCGTGGCTAGGGGCGGTGACTGCCGCGTAGCACGCCGCAGTCACTGCCGGCCTATGGAACGAGCGGGGCAGTCCGGGGAAGAGGCAGCGCCTCGGACCGCCCCCTAATGAATACATCGGGCAGCTTTACGAGCTGTCCGATGATTACATTGTACTCCGCCGCAGTGTTTGATAGAATTACCGGAGGTTTCCGGTAACGCTATCACTGTAACACTGCAGCGTTTGTTCAAGCACTAGGAGCTGCCGAAAATTGAGGTGACAGGTAGTGATGAGCGAGTATACTCGTCCGAGCTTGATGCTCGGTCGAATATTAGCATACTCGGACCGGCTCGTTGCTCGGACGAGTATTTGCCCTGCTCGATAACGAGCATTTAATTAAAAAAAAAGAAGTGAAGAACAATAAAAAAAATACAATTAAAACATTTAATTTAATCGTTTAATTGAAGAAAACAGTGAAATAACACACTGCAGAATAGATTGCAGATGTTCGGGAACATCTGCGATCTGTTCCGGAGACACGCGTGCAGAACGGTGTTCTCCACAATAGTATTTGAAGAACAATATGTGTGAAGAACAACTTGCAGATGTTTCCAAACATCTGCAAGTTGTTCTCTACACATATTGTTCTTCAAATACTATTGCGGAGAACACCGTTCTGCACGGGTGTCTCCGGAGCAGATCGCAGATGTCCCGGAGACACGCGTGCAGAATGGTGTTCTCCGCAATAGTATTTGAAGAACAATATGTGTGAAGAACAACTTGCAGATGTTTCCAAACATCTGCAAGTTGTTCTCTACACATATTGTTCTTCAAATACTATTGTGGAGAACACCGTTCTGCACGCGTGTCTCCGGAACAGATCGCAGATGTTCCCGAACATCTGCAATCTGTTCTGCACTGTGTTATTTCACTGTGCTCGGTCAGTTTGTCATTTTACTGAAAAATGCTCGGGTCTCCCATTGATTTCAATGGGGCTCGTTACTCGAAACGAGCACTCGAGCATCGGGAAATGTTCGGTTCGAGTAACGAGCACCCGAGCATTTTAGTGCTCGCTCATCTCTAGTGACAGGTCCTCTTTAACTTACCAGTCAATCTGCATTAGTTAAAGTTTTCCTGAAGTTCTGATGATCCTCACCCCCCACAAAGATTGCACTGATCTCCTCCTAATTTATATTATAATCATGTACAATAGTTAAGAAAAATGAGGACAATTTGTAGTATTTTTATGTATTTATTGTCCCTTTTAAAATTTTATTAACAGAACAGCAATGAATTGAAGTCATTTCTGGCCTCCCTGCCCCATGAAAGATGAGACAGTATATAACAGCACGTAATATACAGAAGCGCAGGAAGTAATTACACCACATAACCATGTACAATGCCCCATCCGGGAGTGCTGCTATATCAGGGAGGCCGGGAGGGGTGAATGCCATTAATTCTGTGTGTGGTTTATTCTCCTTTTATCTGTATACAGCAGCGTCCTCTCTGCATATATACTGCACGCTCCATTAATCGCTGGAAAATGGGGAAAATAATGCAGCATTTATATTCACAGACAACCACAGTGATGTCACAGGAGGAAATGGCTGGGAAAGGATTAATATAGATGCCTTTGATGGTGAGAATTAATTTTACTATACTAAAAAAAAGATTTATTGACCTTGTGTTAAATATTGGAGCATTGTATGAACATGGGGACTATCTCTCCAGTTTGATGTGTGACACATTCATTGAGATGGGGAATGCTTGTATAAGTGGGTCAGGAACAGCTCTGAAGACGCTCAGTGTGGAAGATCTTTTATAATCAGCATCATAGTTTGAGCAAAACTGACTGTGCTTAACACAACCTCTGTCCATGCCTACCTACTGGCTCTGTGCTAAATCACAGGTGACCACTGGGCGACGATCCCCACATTGGGTTTATGCAAATAAAATAAAGAAAGCAAAAAAAGGTGCAGTCTGTACTATGTGCAGTGTCCTGTGTAGTGTGCAGGGAGCGCCAGATTCCTGATTTGTGGCTCACGTTCTCCATAAATCTGGCGCCCCCTGCACAGCTCCGACTGAGCACAACACTTTTTTTGGTGCACCTTTAACATGGGGCATGCAACCCACTTATGTCGGACTCTGCATGATTAATGTGGCGCACGTTCCAACTGTGCACATTTACGCCCCTTTAAGTGCAGAAAATTGTGTTGCGTCTGGTACAGTGAAGCCGTGACACAATTGAGTCGCGTGCAACACAATTGTGGTGGAGATACTTCTTAAATATATAAAAGAATGTGCAAAGTCTGACAAAAACGGGCATAAGGCCCTTAGTAAATGTGCCCTACTGAGTGAAAACCAAGATAGTGGCGAGGTAAAAAATCGTAAGGCACAGAATAGTCAAAGATACAAGCAATAGAGTTCAGATACACCGCAAAAGCACAATAGAGTATACAGAATATCAGATCAAAAGACTTGTGTATATGTATATCACACTGTATATGAGTGTATAAGGAATACTGCCCCAGAAGTTAATTGGTGAAACACCCAGCACAGTGATACAAGCGTACGAACACCCAATTCCAGTAGAGAGGGGATGCTAGAACAGTCAATCAAGTAGCCTTCTGCAAAGAATATACCTGAGTGTAGAACTACAGGCAGGAAAACTCAGGCTGATGACTTAGATCCTGCAACAATTTTTATAGTATTTTTCCCCTCTGTAGACTCTGAGGGTCATTTACTAAGGGCCCGATTCGCGTTTTCCCGACGTGTTACCCGAATATTTCCGATTTGCGCCGATTTTTCTTGAATTGCCCCGAGTTTTTGGCGCACGCGATCAGATTGTGGCGCATCGGCGCCGGCGTGCACGCAGCAGAAATCGGGGGGGCGTGACCGAACGAAAACCCGACGGATTCGGAGAAACCGCCGCGTTTAAAAAAAATTGTGTTGCAGGACACGCGCTTACCTGCACCAGGAATAGGATCGTGAACTCCGGCGGACATCGGGGGACTTCAGTGCAAAAGCGACACCTGGTGGACGTCGGAGGAACTGCCTTAGTGAATCGCCGGAAGACCCGAATCCACCGCAGAGAACGCACCGCTGGATCGCGAATGGACCGGGTAAGTAAATCTGCTCCTTTATTTCTAATTCTCAGTTGTCTCAGAGTTGTTGGGTGGAGACTAGTTGTTGTCCTGTCTCCCATATTCTGCACACAGGAACTAGAGGAGAATCTTCTTCATAATAATCCTCCCCATCTCACTCAGAATCATTATCGGGATGATATTATGACATTAAAAGAATAACCGACCATGCACTGATATAAATAATGCAGTTATTATGCAGGTGAGATAGAAAACTTACTATTGCAGTTCCAAAGGACAAGCCTCAGCATGATCATATAGGGAATTATAGAAAACTACTGACCAGAACTGATGTAAATGAAGCACTTGCTCTTTATAGCACTTACTATTAGCTCCAGCAGCCTCTGTCAATTTGGCATGCTCTGTGCAGCGCTGAGTAATCTGTAGGCGCTATATAAATAAAGAATTATTATTCTCTCCTAAGCATGAGTTATATCATATAGTAATCATTAAAGTAGTACTGAACTGTAGTGATGTCAGTGAAGCACTTGGGATGAGATAGAAAACCTACTACATAGCTCCAGCATCCTTTATCCCTGCTTACATTTCTCCTATCTCACAACATCAACAGGACATCAGACATTACGCAAAAGAACTCACCCGTACCCATGGGAAACACACACTTGGGGTAAGATAGAAAACTTACTATATAGCTCTAGCAAGTATCTGCACTTGTGTCTTTTTCTCTCTCACTTAAAAGCATTGGCAGCATTATAGACTAGTACTGACCTGTACCTATGTGAATAAAGCACTTTAGGTAGTAAAGAAACTTCCTATTTAGCTCCAGTAGCCCATGTTGTGTCTGGATCTCTCCTCATGTGGGAGCGGATTCCTCACCAATATAATACAGTAAGGAGAATATGTTTACAAATTACTTGAGACCTGTGCATCATTCTGTCACTTCAGTTACCTACTTCTTGTTGCTTTAAGGGCTCGTGTCACTTAAGACATTGATCATTGATAAATAAGGTCAGAAAGCCGAGACCTTTACAGGTCAATAGAAAAGAATTGTGTTTTTTTAATGGCTACATTGTCAGATATTAGCTTTATGGTCAGAAATCCCATAGCTGGACATTGATAACATATCATACCCTTAGCATTACATGTCTTAAAGGGGTTGGCCATGTTATGATATTTTTTAAATATATATATATACATATATTCAGATAAATTTCTGCACCGTTTTTTATGAACTCAAAAGCCAAAGCCCTAGTTCAGAAACCAGAAACCTGCTGCTCCCATCCATAAGATGGCAGGAGCAGGGGCATAACTAGGAGATGCAGAGCCCCATAGCAGCCTTCTGCATGGAGCCCCCCTTCCCCCCTAAAAAATATACATATTAGTATTCTCACACATGTGAGTTACAAGCATATATACATACAGGATATACACACATACATACAGTACCATACACACCTATGCATCATCAGACATGGACATACAGCATATACACATCACATATACACACACAGTATATGCACTCCTAATACCCCAGATGCTGAGGCCCCCTGACACTGTGGACCCCATGTTATTTAGTTACGCCCCTAGGCAGGAAATGGAGGATCATGTGACCGTACACTCCCATAATAATAATAATTCTTTATTTATACAGCGCACACAGATTACGCAGCGCTGCACAGAGTTTTCCAATATCAGTCCCTGTCCCCAATGGGGCTCACAATCTAATCAACCTACCAGTATGTTTTGGAGTGTGGGAGGAAACCGGAGGACCCGGAGGAAACCCACGCAAACACGGAGAGAACATACAAACTCTTTGTAGATGTTGACCTGGGTGGGACTTGAACCCAGGACTCCAGCGCTGCAAGGCAAAAGTGCTACCTACTCTGCCCTCTCCCATGAGCACTCACTCCTCTACAGCGTCCTGTGAGCTATCTGTGCAGCAGTCTCCTTTCCCTGTTACACAGCCTGTCACTGCCATATCACAGGGGCTGTTAGGAGAAGCTGTGCCTGGGCAGAGGACACTGCACTGCTGCAGCTTCTAGTTTGATGTGTCCTTCAGAGGTTCTCCTACCCACAAGGTTTAGGCTGTTCTTTGCTTATCCTAGGAGAAGCAGTGAAGTGTCCTCCTTCCAGGCTGAGCTTCTCCTAACAGCCCCAGGACATGGCAGTGACAGGCTATTATTATTAATAATAATTCCTTTATTCATATAGTGCACACAGATTACGCAGCGCTTCACAAAGTTTGCCATATCAGTCCCTGTCCCCATGGGACTCACAATCTAATTAAATGGCCAGTATGTTTTGGAATGTGGGAGGAAACCAGAGGACCTGGAAGAAACCCACACAAACACCGAGAGAACATACAAACTCTTTGCAGATGTTGACTTGGATGGCACCCAGGTCCCCAGCGCTGCAAGGCTGTAGTGCTAACTCTTGAAAACTTTATAGATTCAATACAGATACCTTTGAATGGAATCTGTCAGCAGTTTTGACATTGTAGTACCATAGATAGTGGTAGGTAGTGGAGATCTGTGTAATCATAACTTTGTCGATGATGATAGTAGCTGAAGGACTATGATCATTGTATTTTTATTTCAGGATTACGAGCCTTCTCAAGGTAAACTGTGGGATGGGGGATTCCTCACACTGCTGTGCTCTGAGCTCCCTATATGTACTTGTGCAATGGAACCTGGATTGAAAACGAAGCCAGTAACTTAGAAGAAGAAGCTACAGTCCTGGAATATAAATCATTTTTTTCACAGTTCTGCTGCTACTATCAACGTACTAAGAAGTATGATTACACCGATCCTCAGGGGCTATACTTACACAGTCCGATTTTTTTGAGTGAAATTCCTTAAGACATCAATTTAATAAGCTTTAATATTCTAAAGAGATTATACCCATAGATAATACTCCTTAAAGAGCTGCACTAAGCCAAGTTCACAAATGACCCTGAAACAACGAGATTCATCAAAACTAAACAGGAAATAGAAGTAGGAATCCATTTCCTATTAGCAGGTCATGCTCCGCTTACTAGGGGTATGCTATCCCATTCATCACTGCCTCACTCAGCCGCAGTATTACTATAGGGGAGCTCAGATCATGATGTGCCCAATGTACAGGAGATATTACACGCTGGATCTGTCCCACACATGGGAGAAAATATAGGATTGTTCTACTGGTAATAACAAATCAATAGAGATGAAAGAATGTGGTATCGAAAGTGACAGTAAATCAGGGGTCTAAAAGGATGGGGTCTGTCTTCTATCTGTGCTTTATGTGACAACCCCCTAAACAATATCAATATCAGCAGATAGATACATATAAGACGCATATGGGATAGATAGATAGATAGATAGATAGATAGATAGATAGATAGATAGATAGATAGATAGATAGATAGCAAAAAATATAAAGCAGCACAACCTTCAAAAAAACGGGAAAAAGAGGGTGCTATCCAAATACTCTTACCCCAAGAGTGTAAGTATACAAATGTAGAAAAGTGGCAGCACTCCCAAATATTGTGGAAAAAGAAGGGTGAAGTTTATTCCATCTCTAGCAACGTTTCAGCTGTAGATCAGCCTTTGTCAAGCAATGCATCAAGTGTTCAACTGGTGTTTAAATAGTTACAACATAGTGACGTTTCACATCCATCAATTAAGTGTAAATACATGTTTAAAAGTCATCGACTTATCTATATCCAAAAAACAGTACAAGTGATACATAAATCATTAAAGTGTACATAATAACATCTTACATCTATGTACATCAACAGTGCATAAAAAGTACATTATAGTGTAAATTGATGCTCAAAATCACCTGTGTGATCCTATTACCGCGTAGCGCAGGACGCATTCAGCGTCTCCAACAAGGTACTGCGCATGACCGGAAGGAGGAAAGGAGACACTGTACCGCTACTGCGCATGTCACGCATGCGTGTAATAGAATCGGCAATAAGCTGCTCCATATTGAAAGAGGTAAGTGTGGGACACATTTTGGCGCATGCGCGCCTAACACATTGGGGGTCATTTACTAAGGGTCCGATTCGCGTTTTCCCGACGTGTTACCCGAATATTTCCGATTTGCGCCGATTGTACCTGAATTGCCCCGGGATTTTGGCGCACGCGATCGGATTGATGTGCATCGGCGCTGGCATGCACGCGACGGAAATCGGGGGGCGTGGCCGAACGAAAACCCGACGGATTCAGAAAAACTGCCGCACTTAAGAAAAAAAATGTGTCGCGAAAATTACACTTACCTTCACCAGGTATAGGCCGGTGAATTTCAGGGCATTCCAGCGCGCCTCCGGGGAACTTCAGCGCAGCAGCGCCACCTGGTGGACGGCGGAGGAACTACCTTAGTGAATCCCGGCCGGACCCAAATCCACCGCAGAGAACGCGCCGCTGGATCGCGAACGGACCGGGTAAGTAAATCTGCCCCATTGTATTGATCCGATGGCAAAAAAATAAATAATGAAGAAGGAATAAATTAATAGGGCAAATCCCTACTAAAATGCCCAGGTAACGTAGAGGTAGAGCACATCACAAAAGTTGGACAATGTTAAATATAACGGGAATAGATTCCACAGGTAAATTTGGCCCACAAATTACGAGGATCATGGTGTATCTTTGTCACCCACGTCGGGCGACCAAGGTACCCATGGGGGGGCAGATTCCAGTGCGGGCAGAGTGCACATATATTATGCCACACTGTCACACACCAGGGGATACCCCAACCTCTAGTGGGCCTAGAAACTGTCCTAGTGACGTGTGTCTCTCTACTTATGCAACCTATATGATGGTCGATATGGCAAATGGGGAGTCCACAAAAAAGAGATAGTGAAACGTAGACATATCCACTGTCTCCAGTCCTCATATATACATAAAAATTTTTTTTATAAACAAAGAAATATATAAACAAAAAGAAAAAAGAGGGAGAATACACACAAAAAAGATGATGATGATTTCGGCAATCTTCTTATTCTGTACGTGCTGTCATATAATAAGTGGAATTAGGTGATCTGAAAAAAAGGGAGAACAAAAATTAATATCATGGTATCCAAAGAACACCAATAACCATACGTGAAGAAGACATCAGGTAAGTCATAGGACCAAAGGGGCAAGCAAGAAATCAGATGATCCCACTGGTCTTGAAGTCAACGTTCAAGCCATTTGGTTTCAGTGTGTTTAATTTATAAATCCACTCCAGTTCTCTCTTTTTCAATAATTTTGTTCTGTCTCCTCCTCTTCTCAAGGGTGGAATTCTGTCAATCAACCTAAATCTAAGTTGACCCTCCCTATGATTGCACTCCTTAAAATGTTTAGGGACCGGGAGGTCCTTTCTTCCAATTCTGATAGTATATCGATGTTGGCTCATACGGGTCTTAAAATCTAAGGTAGTTTCTCCTATATACCAGAGGTTGCAAGGACATTGAAGCAAATAGATCACAAAATCAGAATCACAAGTTAAATAATGTTTGATCAAAAATCTCTTGTTGGTAGTGGGGTGGGTGAAACTGTCACCCTTCAACATCATCGTACAGTTGACACATTTTAAGCAGGGGAATCTGCCCTTCCTCTGGGGGGCTAAAAAAGTTTGTCTAAGTGTCCTGCTAGGTCCAATATCGGCTTTAACTAATCTATCTCTCAGATTAGGGGTACGGCGATAGGAAAAGAGAGGGGGTTTAGTAAATTCCTCAATATTCAGGAATGCATCCGATAAGAGATGCCAATTCCTTAATATGATTTTGCTAATGGTGTTGCTTGTTTCTGTATATGTGGAAACAAAAGGAATCCGTTTGTCAGTTCTGGCTTTCATGCGAGATTGTAGCAACATGTTCCTATCAAGCGTGTGGACTTTGTCTCTCTGTTCTGCAATTAAAGAGGGGGGATACCCTCTGTTTTTGAATTTTTTAGTGAGACGCTCAAAATTGTCATCTAGGCGGGGACTTTTAAACATGTATTTACACTTAATTGATGGATGTGAAACGTCACTATGTTGTAACTATTTAAACACCAGTTGAACACTTGATGCATTGCTTGACAAAGGCTGATCTACAGCTGAAACGTTGCTAGAGATGGAATAAACTTCACCCTTCTTTTTCCACGATATTTTGGAGTGCTGCTGTTTTTCTACATTTGTAGATAGATAGATATGAGATAGATAGATAGATAGATAGATAGATAGATATGAGATGGATAGATAGATAGATAGATATGAGATAGATAGATAGATAGATAGATAGATAGATTGATAGATATGAGATAGATAGATAGATAGATATGAGATAGATAGATAGATAGATAGATATGAGATAGATAGATAGATACATAGATAGATAGATAGATAGATAGATACATACATAGATAGATATGAGTTAGATAGATATGAGATAGATAGATAGATAGATAGATAGGAGATAGATATATATGAGATAGATAGATAGATAGATAGATAGATAGATAGGAGATAGATAGATAGATAGATAGATAGATAGATAGAGTAATTGAAAGCAGCAGAAGAGACACATCCTTAAGCTGATTCTAGTACCAGATGTAGTAAGTGATTCCAGACTTGTAGGGGTTATAATATTGGTCTTAATTAGAGATGAGCGAGCACTAAAATGCTCGGGTGCTCGTTACTCGAACCGAACATTTCCCGATGCTCGAGTGCTCGTTTCGAGTAACGAGCCCCATTGAAATCAATGGGAGACCCAAGCATTTTTCAGCAAAATTACAAACTGACCGAGCACTGTGAAATAACACAGTGCAGAACAGATTGCAGATGTTCGGGAATATCTGCGATCTGTTCCGGAGACACGCGTGCAGAATGGTGTTCTCCACAATAGTATTTGAAGAACAATATGTGTAGAGAACAACTTGCAGATGTTTGGAAACATCTGCAAGTTGTTCTTCACACATATTGTTCTTCACATACTATTGCGGAGAACACCGTTCTGCACGCGTGTCTCCGGGACATCTGCGATCTGCTCCGGAGACACCCGTGCAGAACGGTGTTCTCCGCAATAGTATTTGAAGAACAATATGTGTAGAGAACAACTTGCAGATGTTGCCAAACATCTGCAATGTGTTCTTCACACATATTGTTCTTCAAATACTATTGCGGAGAACACCGTTCTGCACGCGTGTCTCCGGAACAGATCGCAGATGTTCCCGAACATCTGCAATCTATTCTGCACTGTGTTATTTCACTGTTTTCTTCAATTAATCGATTAAATTAAATGTTTTAATTGTATTTTTTTATTGTTCTTCACTTCTATTTTTTTTAATTAAATGCTCGTTATCGAGCAGGGCAAATACTCGTCCGAGCAACGAGCCGGTCCGAGTATGCTAATACTCGACCGAGCATCAAGCTCGGACGAGTATACTCGCTCATCACTAGTCTTAATCCGCCCCTGGATATAATATGGGCCCTATATGATGGTATTGTTCAAAATTAAGGAGGTATTTTTGAAGCATGACTGTTAATCACAGACTATGATCCAGATTTATTTCTATAACATCCATATGCTTTATTCTTCAATGTATATGGACAGGGTTTTGTCTGGACTAGAATGAGAAGATGGATCACATAGCTGACCTGTTCCAGAGATCCGAATTCTTTGAACATACATTTGTCTTCAAAAAAAGGCTGAAAGCTTTGTCCCATGTATTTTCCCAATTTTGCCTGACAGATGTTACCCCACACATTTTATAGCACTGCTACATACACAGGGAGACATCTCATATTAGTAGATGAAAGCGATCGAACCTTAAGGGCAGGTTTTGTCTCCAAAGACTAGTATAGATACTGTAACCAATTTATTACCACTTTGTAGGCCGTAAAAAGAACTTTATAACTTGGCCTTGGGAGAGAATCATAAAACCGAGAAACTTATAAAAATGACTAAAACTGTTGTGTCACCTCGCAGCAGCTGGCCGGAACGCATGGACCCTGGGAAAGCGCTGGCAGACGAATACGAGAAAAGAAATTTCACTTCTTTCCACAAGGGAAGTTTAGTTAATTGAAGCTCAATCATGTTTGTATAATAGACTTGTATTTAATTACTTGTAATTATACGACTGATGTAGCAGGGAAGAGTTTGTATGTGGTTGTACCAGGTTCCATTGTTACTCTCAGGTAGGGGACAACACTGGGCATAACTGGGTGAGTGCTGGGGCCCAGAGCTGCAGGGGGGACCCACATAAGGCTGTACATAAGAAATCCAAGGGGAGTGAGGGGGAGATATATAAAATAACCATGAGGGTCTGTTTGGGATGATAAACTAGGGAATATTTTAGGTAAAAGGGGACTATTTTAGTTTCTGAATTTTTAATGCTTCCATGTAAGTACACTGCAAAGGGGCCCACTGAGGTTCTGTCGCCCTGGGGCCTACTGAAACCTGGAGCCAACCCTGCCTGGGACCTCCACCAATCACTAGAATAGGGGTCCCATTAAGGATACAAGTGCCCACTTCCAGAACTCCCAGTGAGAAGAGGACCACCGTTCCGGACCATTGTGATCAGTGGAGCCCCAGCAGCCCCAGCAGTCGGACCTAAGATTATTTTATCCTAACCTGTGGATTGTTACAACGCCTGTTATTGTGTGCTTCTTCATTTAAGGCAAAAGACTTATTTGTCAAAACCGAGTGAAAGGTACATAATAATATTGTCCATAACGACCAATCAGAGTTCAGCTTTTATTTTCAAAGAGAGGCTTGGAAAGTAAAAGCTGAGCTCTGATACGTTGCTATGGGGAACACAAATATTACTAGCAGTAGATGGTTATGACTAGGCCCATCTGTTTGTTTCGCTTTAACAGATTGTTAAACCCATTAAGGACTGAGATTATTTCCACTTTTATGGCCCAAGCACTTTTCCTTTTGACGTTTAGTAGAGTAGTTGAGGACTTTTTCCCTCACTGGCTTAATTACTAGTACATTATATTAGGTTTCTGGTAAGTCTAATACATGGACCAGGATGGCAGCAAAGCGGACCTGTTTAAGGCCTCCGGCTGCCATAGTAACTGAAGCCCTCCGCACCTGTGTCATGGAGGTTCTCAATCAGGATATCCAAACAACCACTTAGATTCTGTGGTTAGTTCTGACCGCAGCATTTTAGACAGAAATCCCTGCTGCAGTCCCACCCATTGAGCCATCCATGCCAGCGCAAACAGTTTGTCATGTAACTGGCTTATTGACTTATAGGTTTTTATAAGGAACAATCACACTATTTAAAGGGGATTTCCATCTGGACATTCACGTATAAATTGATCAATCTGCAATATATGTATATATTTCTTCAATAAGAAGTTATTACATTTTTTTTTACCTGTGTAAAGATAGGGGGACTCATTTACTAAACGCTTTGCACTGCACTTTAGTCAGACTGTTCACATTCTTCATGGCTAAAACGGCTTGCACAGGTATTTAAGAAGTGTGTGCGCTTTGATTGTGGCGCACGCGACCCTTCTGTGACTCAGCTGCGCTGGCTTCCATGCAACACAAATTAGGGGGCGTGACATCGGTTGGTCCGACTCATTCGGACCGAACGCCATATTTAAATTTCAAATTGTGTCGCACACCCGCGACACCACCGCGGTGGTCGTATCCAAGGACAGCTGTTCCCCATTTCTAAAGTATCATATGACTATTTTTATGGCAAATTATCATCATCATTACATCCAATTGAACAAATATATGTATATGGCAGATTAAATTAAAGATCAAATGCCCAGATGAGAAGACCCCTTTAAGTTTTTCAGCTAATAGATAGCAATATAGACAGTGGCCCTAATTCAGATGTGTGATAGAAGTTGAATACCTCTACAATTAGATACTGGATAGAACCTTCCATGACTGTATATACAAGTCTGTATTAAGTCAGGGAAATATATAGGTACAGTCAGGAACCCAAAGAAGATGGAAAACAGAGGCTCATAATATATGCATATTTCCAAGGCTGTTTGTTCTTATTTTTTTGCACATATTTTCTATTTTAACGTTGCTTTATGGGTTAAATCTGGAAAATTACATTGCAGAAATATAGATGCTTATTTCTGGCTGCGGCTGGATAAGCTCGGAAGAGATTCAATAATTAATTTTATCTAAATTAACTAATTTATCCTAAACGAAGAATGGACGGCCATGCTTAATTAATTTTATTTACTTAATTTGGCTAATGCAATTATAGGACAATGTCTTGTTACGTATCCTGATCTATGTAGACGCGTGTACACTGTACAGAGCTCCGGGCTGCGGATGTAATGGTTTATTACAATGCAATGCAAACTCCTCTGAATACAAGATCCGTAAGTTAGTAGTCACCGCCATCACCACTGTATACAGTGTAGACCTCACAAAATTCTTGCATGACCTTGGTAGTGTTGTTCCCTGTGTCATGTAATTTTAAAGAAAACTGGAATAATTGAAGGGATTTTCCAAGATTTTTTGATGGTCTATACTCAATATCCAATAGATGTCCTTGATGGGTTTAAGGAAATCTTCAATCTAAACCATGGACACTTTGGCTACATTTACCCAACCATCGTGGGAGCGTATATACTGCCGCAAGCTTGTGGTCGTATATAAATCCTTGTAAACTGCACTAAGCACAAGTGTGGCACTGTACCGCACCATACATGAGAAAAATATCTTTTTCCATCCGTAAGGCTGTGGGCCAGGGCCTGGGCGAGGCATTTTGGTGCCCTAAGCAGTCAAGCAAAATTGCAACAATGGGGCAAATTTACTTACCCGGTCCATTCGCGATGCCGTGGCGCATTCTCTGCGGTGGATTCGGGTCCGGCCGGGATTCACTAAGGTAGTTTCTCCGATGTCCACCAGGTGGCGCTGCTGCGCTGAAGTTCCCCGAGGCCCGCCGGAATGCCCTGAAGTTCACCGGCCTAAACCTGGTGAAGGTAAGCGCGAGTCCCGCGACACTTTTTTTTTAAATGCGGCGGTTTTTCCGAATCCGTCGGGTTTTGGTTCAGCCAGGCCCCCCGATTTCCGTTGCGTGCATGCCAGCGCCAATGCGCCACAATCTGATCGCGTGCGCCAAAATCCCAGGGCAATTCAGGGAAAATCGGCGCAAATCGGAAATATTCGGGTAACACGTCGGGAAAACGCGAATCGGGACCTTAGTAAATGACCCTCAATGTGGCTGAATTAGGGCCAATCCTGATGGGATAAATAAAATGCCCCACCCATTAAAGGACAACTGTTATGGAAACATATGGTACATATTGCGTAAAATAGAAAAAATATGTCCCTCCGGTGAAAATACCTGAAATACTTATATCAAAAAGAATGTAGCAAAAACATAAATATATTCCAGCAATGAATATACCAAACGCATAGATACCAATGATTGGGCCGCACATATAAATATTCACCAGCAATGAATAAACAGCGCATAATAATATCCTGCACTTATAAATATAGACCAAAAATTAATTTACTACATACATCAATATATACCAGCATTACATGTACTACATACATCAATATATAACAGCATGACATATACTACACATATCAATATATAGCAGCATTACTTGTACTGCACATCTGGGCTGTACTTACTGTTTGGCTGCAGATGTCTCCTTCTATGTTGGTGTTGGTCCGAGCCATCCCGCTCTTCTTCCTGTAGTCTCCTCATTGCTGCCAAGCCTTCTCCATCAGGTCGAGAACGTCATGACAACTTCTTCCAGTCGTGACTTGTCTTTGCAGAATTTGCCACCTTGGTGACTGCGGCCTCTGGAGAAAATCTCCACACTCCGCCACTAAAAAAAAATCAAAGTCAATATAATGTCCCCTAGATAAGTTCCCCCTGCATATACAGATAATACACTGCAACCCATTAATATACTATAATATATATACTACGATATAATTTCCCCTTCATTAATCCGGTAGCCCCAGCACACTTCCCCAGTATATAGATAGCCCATGCCCTCAGTATATAGCCAGCCAATATATATCCAGCAAGCCCCATAGTATATAGCCAGCCAGTCACCGCCCCCAGTATATAGCCAGCCTACCCCCATCCTATATAGCCAGCCAGCCCCGTGTAGTATATAGCCATCCTCCCCCCTGTAGTATATAGCCAGCCCCATGTAGTATATAGCCATCCTGCCCCCTGTAGTATATAGCCAGCCCCATGTAGTATATAGCCATCCTGCCCCTTGTAGTATATAGCCAGCCCCATGTAGTATATAGCCATCCTGCCCCATGTAGTATATAGCCATCTTGTCCCCATATAGCAGTGGTGGCGAACCTATGGCACTGGTGCCAGAGATGGCACTCGGAGGCATCTCTGTGGGCACACAGGCTGTCTCCTAGGCACAGAGTTTGCCAGACATGGCACCTTCCTGCAGTCTCAGGTAGTCCAAGTAGTGCCCTGCTATTGTAAAGTGACCCATCCTGTGCTGTTTGGTCCTGTCGAAAGAGTGAAAAGGTGTCGTATTGGAGCTCAAAGATTCTGGTAGCAATAAGTTTGTTCCTACCTAAATTGCTGTGTTGGCAATTTGGGAAAAGCTAGTGGTTTTTGAGTCTCACTTTGGGCACTCGATCTCTAAAAAGGTTCACCATCACTGCCATATAGCATATAGCCATCCTGCCCCCATGTAGTATATAGCTATCCTGCCCCCCTATAGTATATAGCCGCCTGTCCCCCTATAGTATATAGCCATGCCCCAAAAAATAGTAAAATAATACTCACCTACCTGCGCTCCCTGGAATCGTATGTCCTGTCCCATGTCGCAGCTTCTTCTCATTCTAGGACTCAGGCGCACGGCTGCCGACATCATTGCACAGGTGCCGGAGCAGTGCACCTGGCTCCTAGAGGGCAAAAGATGTGCACAACAACCAGCGATATGTGTAGCTTAAAGATACACATATCGCTGGTCACTACGGGTGCCGGGACAGTACCTCAGGATTGGAGGCGAGGGTAGAGCCCTAAGCGATCGCCTACCTTTGACTACCCCTTGTCCCGGCTCTGCTGTCCATCTCCTATGGAGAGGAGAGGGGTCGTTCCTCAACCTTTACCACGGGGCTGCTAAAGGTCATGCTACGGTTGTCTGAAAGCGGCTTTAGTCATAGATCCAGGCACCGTGACTACAGTATTCTTATATTTGTTATTCATGGCCTCTTTCCTTCTAAAATCAACTTTTAGAATTATGCTAATTCGCCTAAAGGGCTCTGGGGGTTGTTATTAGAGCCCATCTGTGCGTAGATTTACAAGTTGTTATACTGATGGATGGGGGAAATACTGAAGGAGCTCCTGTACAGTGTAGCAGCCTGTGCAGCTGCAGCAGTGAGGGGCTCTGATAACATCCTGAGTCCTTTCGGCTCATCAGCATAATTATAAAAGTTGATTTTAGAAGGCAGTAGGCCATGGATAACAAATATAAGAGATTACCACCGTCACTGTGCCTGAATCTATGACTAATGTCCCTGGTTTATAATGCTTCATATTGATGGTAGATTTCCTGTAATTCACAGTGTAATGGCCAAGCTGTGCTATTACAGCTTCCCATGTACTTCTATGGGAGATGCAGTAATACAGCCAAAACATGGATGGTACTATCTGTTACCAGCTCCATACACTGTATTGTATCAGGCCGTATCATTTGTTTGGCTCAGGCTCTGGCTATCAACCTCTCACCCATGAGATATTATGAATAAAGATTAGCCATTCAAAAAAAAAAAAAAGAAAGATAAAAAAATTCTGTTCCTAAAGGCCAAAATTTGTTTCTGTGCTGTAAAATGATTTTCCAATATAATGATATTGATGATCTATCCATATGGCAAGTAATCAATATCAATGCGGTAGGGAGCAGTCAGCAATCTCTTTATTACAGTAATCTCTTTTAAACTTTGAACTTCTTGAAACCATGTAACCTACTTCCTTATGCTGTTCACGAATTTGAAATTTTGGTGGAAGCGGTCCCCTGTCTAATGTTTGCCTCAGCCAATCACCATCCTCAGCAGTGCAAATAGAGACCTCCCCACTAAGCCACTGCCGGATTCATCTATTGTTGGCTTATCTCCTGTAACAATGGATCGGCCATGATAGAGCAGAATTAGGAGTCTGAAAACATGAGATTGTTGTATGGACCTATTACGGATGACCATTATATGAATCCAATTGATGGAATAGAGGCAATCCCCAGGTTACGTACAAGATTAGATTCCTTGGGTTTGTTCTTAAGATGAATCTGTATGTAAGTCAGAACTGTATATTTTATAATTAAACATGTTTTTGCCCCTGTGGCAATTGGATTTTAAAAATTTTGTGTTGTCATGGGACCAAGGATTATCAATAAAGCTTCATTACAGACACCTTACAGCTGATTATTGCAGCCTGGGACTATAGTAACATCCAGGGACTTCACCATAGGAGGCCAGGTAAGGACTCTTTCACATTGGTGTTGTTTTCCACATCTGTGATTCAATTATTTCCACGGATCCCTCACAAAGCCATTGATTCCTATGAGTGTTTTGACATTGGCTTTTATTTTCACTGATCCGTTGATCCGTGGAAAAAAATTATGAAACATGTCCTATTTTTTTCACTCCTGCGGAATGCGGAAGGCAATATAAGCTTATGGGTCCGCAAAAAAAAAAAATTGGATGCAACAACCAGGTGTGATGTTTGCAAAGCAATGTTAAACCTTCAGGTTTTTTTGCAGTCACAGAAACAAAACAAATGCATCATGGGAAAAATAAGCGGAATTAAAATGGAGACACAACGGGGACAAAACCGATAGATGCACAACTGATGCTTAGCACCAACGCCAATGTGAAAGGGCCCTAAGTCAGGGAAGGTCTGTAATTAGATAGTTGGAATTATTTTTCTAGCCTCGACACAGAACAGAACATTCAGTATCATTAGTACAAACACACAATGGGGCCTATTTACTAAGGGTCCCGCGACCGCATTTCCGTCAGGTTTTCTGACTCTTCAGGGATCGCACCCCTGGGACAGGCATTTAGAAGGGGATTGTGTCGCACGCGATCGAAATTTTGGCGCATCGGCTTTCATGCGACACAGATCAGGGGGCGTGACGTCGGACAATCCGACTGATTCAGACAGAGCGCAGGATTTAACATTCAAATTGTGTCGCAAGCCCAAGCACTTACATACACCGGGAAGAAGAAGGTGAACTCCGGCGGACCTGAGCGGGGAAGCGACACATGCAGGATATCGGTCTTAGTGAGTTGTGGCACAGTGCATTCTGGTCGGACCGGTCAGGACGGGTAAGAAAATGTGCCCCAATATGCTAATTAGGCTTTTTATAGTGAGGTGGAGCATTGCTCCACTTGAGGACCGCCCATGTGACAATACTAAGCCTTGTTAGCATATTGGGTGTTGAAACTTATAACACTGATGGCTTGGCAATGGTGGAGTCTAGTGAAAAAATTCCAAATGTGTCGGAAGCAGTGGAGAGGACTTGTATTAAAAGATGCAAAGACTTGTAGCTGGTGGAGGCGAGGAAAGGCCCTTTAAGTCCAATGTCCAATGTTGTGACACTAAAGATTCAGGTTGAGTTCCGAGGCCAAATATATCACCCCGTCTTTTGATTTATCAGCAGTACCTTAAGTAATAGAAAGTCTAATATCAGAAATAAACGCAGTAGAAAATTATCCTAATAGGCCGGATAAATGAGGGCTCAGCGCTAATTAGCACATATACACCAGAAGGCAATTATCTCAATTACCATACATTAGAGAAAAGTCATTTCTTGGAACCTAGAGAGTATAATTTAAAGAGCCTATTGAGAAACCCTAGAAAGCCCTTCTACCTAAATGTCTGAGGGCACTTACTATATGATTACACTCCAGTGATGTGTTACTGAATGTATATAGCTCTACGTCTTAGGTGGCTCCATTCAACCCATTATCTCGCATTAGCATCTCGTTAATACATTAGATTGCCATAATTGGCCATTCCTTCCACCAGTTTCCCCCAAGAGATGTTCTTCAGAGCCGGAAAAAAACAAGTGTTAAATGCTTATTGTTAAGATTGATTAGCAAAACGTGATGTAGACCTAGAGACGGTCCTCATCGCAGAACCGGTAGCGGGGCCCCCGTTATGATGTGTTGTTTATAGCAATGGATTCTTTGTATAGGAATAAGCGCCATGTGTGCCCTCTAAAGCTCCTTGGCACAGGTACAACTGTACTCCCTCAAGTTATGCAACCCTTATAAACCAAAGAAAATTTTTCTTAAATCTTTTTTGCATTTGCGGCTGCAGATTGGCATTGAGCGATTCTGCTTACTTTACCGTCAAACATTATCCTTCCACTTTTCCCTGTTATCCCCAGCTGAACTCCAGGTAATGTAGTGTATAAACAGCCATACCGTTACTGCGGCCTACATGCTGTGCTGTGCACTTCAGTATTTGTCCAGGACATGAAGGTCTCTCAGTACAATTAGACAATAAAGCAAAGTTTTGTGCCATCAGCAAAATCTGACACTATCCATTATATTTCATCTGCAAGGTCATCATTAAAAGATTAAAGAGAAATGGGCTCAGTCTATAACCTTGTAGTACCCCAATGATAAAAGGATTGTATTTCATTTACAGCCTTTCATTGTTGGTATCATTTGATCAATTTATCCCTATATAAACATATATTTACCCTCAAATTTTGGATTTATACAATTGCATCAATGTGAGATGCAACGTTCAAGTACCCAACACCATCATCTGAAATCCTGGACACAATTGGGCCCATTTACTTACAGGATCACCGGATTTCACAGAAAGTGCATTGTCAAATAATGCTGGGTGCCATGATTTACTAAGATTGTGCACCTGAAATCATGAATGTGTCGCTTCCCTGCACAGAGTGCATTTTAAACAAAGGACGTGCAACACAATTTAAAAGTTAATCAGTCGGATTGTTTGACGGCACGCCCCCTAATTTGTGACACATGGAAGCAGCGCAGTTGTGCCACAAAAAGGGTTGTGCGCACCACAATCCCAGCGCAGACACCTGTGCAAGCCGTTTTAACCCCGAAAAAGGTGCACAGTCTGATTGGAGTGTGCACGCAACCCTTAGTAAATGAGCCCCAAGCACACACCCCTGCTAAGGCACCATGGGAAGGTGCCTGAGCAATAAGGTACCACCAAAGGAGTTCACTTGAAAGAAAAAACAGTGAACTTCTTTTATTCAAGCCATGCAGGGTACAAAAGACATGCCGGACAAAAATGAATTATGGACCGTTTCGCGCTACTTGCTCTTCCTCGGATTCAATGTGCCTAATGCAAGTGGGAGTGGAATATCATCCACACCTCCCAACTTCATGGCGTAAGCAAACACAGGTGTGTAAATGTATAACCAGATCCCAGAATGTGCAAGGAGCACTAGAAACTGGTTAACAATATATTTAAAACTTTCAGAAAGTAACAAAACTAACAGTACATGTAGCTGTAATACAATATTTGTGCTTGTGCAAATATAAAAACAATGATCACACCCTATTTAGAAGAATGCAAGAATAGAGAGATCAACATTATGGGGCACATTTACTTACCAGTCCGGATGAGTTCACGAAGTACGGAGTGTCCGATGATAATGCATGATAAGGCGCGATTCACTAAGATCGTGCGCCCGATATCCTGCATGTGTCGCTTCCCCGCTCAGGTCCGTCAGAGTTCACCTTCTTCTTCCTGGTGCATGTAAGTGCATTGTCTTGCGACTCAATTTGAATCTTTCTTTCTCTCTGAATCTCTCTGAATCAGTCGGATCGTTCGACGACCCACCCTCCGATTTCTGTCACATGAAAGCAGCGCAGCTGCGCCAAAATCCGATCACATGCAACACAATCCCCAGTTAAATACCTACAAATCCCGAAAACCTCGAAAATCCGACGAAAGTGCGATCCGCGGACCCTTAGTAAATAAGCCCCTATGACTACAAAACATCACTAAATTAAATTCTTGCATTAGGGTTAAGCCTGCTGGACCCAATGCATCTGTCTTCAGTATCCATTTAGATTCGCATTCCCAGCAAAGGTGTTCACCTTTTATTAGTTCTGTCCATTTTGTTTGTGGCTTATCTCTCTAGACCCAACTCCAAACCAGTTCCACTTGTCCTAATCTCTGCCTTCATTTTGATAGTTGATTCTCTCTAAGTCGCTGTAGAGAGATTTCTTCCAATTAAATGACTGTGTTCGTGGTAATGTAAGCCAATTTTCTGGTATATGAGCATTAGGTGACAGGTTCTCCTAGACACTCACAGGGTTACATTCTGTATGAAAATTACCATTTTTGTGTAAAGAATAGGAGCATCTGTGTAAGTTGGGCAATGTTTTCTATTGCATATGTTCAATCAGAAAACCAATTGTACTCTATAAACAAAAAACCCAGCTGCTAAATTCGTGATGGTGCCCCTAAGAGAAATAAAACTTTATCTGCAATCACCAACAGACAGCGGACATATACAAAAGATCTAATGAGTATCCAGAGACACCAAGCAAGTCAGTGATAACTTGTTGCGCTGTACAGACGGTAATGTGTACCGGTCCTGCCTGATCCTTTCGAGAATGTTTACTATAATGAGGGCACTCCGATATTCTGCAAACTATACCTATAGCCTGGGGAAGATTTTAATTGATAAATTACTGTATGATGTCAACTGTAGACAAAAAAATGGTGGTCAATGCAGATATCTGCATGAAAGAGAAGCTATAGGAGTGGACTTCCTTAAAATAGGAGCGGATTTCTCTATAATACGTCTCATGCAATTATAAAGGGGCCATGGAGACCATGGGTGTCCCAAACAGTGCCAGGATACAAGTTCTCCGAATCGGCTTTTAAAATAACAGCTGCTTCATGGATCCAGGGTGGAGCAGGATGGAGATCATGTCTGGTGCTACTAGCTTCCTGCTTCTCTTAGTCTAGTTTCATCCCCTTCGATCTGGTTGGAGGAAAAGCAAGATGAACCATGGAGGAGCTAGATGAAGACCCTGCAAAACACCACAATCTTCTTGCACCTCTTGGTCTAGTTTCTTCCCTTTTGAACGTGCTGGATGAGCAGCAGGATGAAGACCCTTCCCGGCACCACTATCCTCCTTCATCTCCACTTGGTCAAGCTTCTTCCCCTTCAGTCTGGCTGAAGGAGGAGCAGGAATAACCACGGAGGAGCGTGATGAAGGCCCTTCCCAATGCCACTGTCTTCCTCCTCTTCTTGGTCAAGTTACTTACGCTGAAGTCTCGCTGAAGGAGAAGTAGACTGTACCAGGGAGGAGCTTGATGAAGGTCTTCCTCCTCTTCTTGGTCAAGTTACTTCCTCTTAAGTCTCGCTGAAGGAGAAGTAGACTGTACCAGGGAGGAGCTTGATGAAGACCCTGCCCAATGCCCGATGTTCCTCTAACTCTTGGTCCATTATTCCTGTCCAGTCTAAAGAAACCAGACTGAGAGGAAGAGTCACTCCAAGGGAAGGAGCATTAGGGGGACACCAAGAAAAATCTTTGTTGGGGCCCCCAAAATGAAGACTCTGCCATGAGAACCTTTCATGGCTGTTTGGACTTTATTCTATCCAGGTTAAAAATTCCAAAAACAAACCTTTATACTTACATACCAGCTGAGTCCATTTAATTTCATAGAACCTATTCCTGGTACCATCATAAATGATGATACATTGGTTTGCAGTGCTGGTGCAGATGTCCTGCGCATGCGCACTGAAAGAGTGTTGTCCTAGTCCAGCCAGGTCTGACATTGTCAACAGAGATTGGACATCACACGCCGCATTGAGAGGCAGAATTGTAACAGTAATTTGACAATTTTTACAGGAATCTCCAGGATGAGTAATTGTGTAATGTCAATTAAGACCTCTATCTGGAATTCTGTACACTGGATTAATAACTTTTCATGGAAAAATGCAACAAAAATCAGAATTATTGATACTTTTGTTACTAGTGAAGGCTAGTAAAATCAGTTTTAATCACTTCTCTGTCCTTCTATAGACATGGGGTGACCGATGATTGTCACCATACAGAAATATGTGTTTTTTAGTCCTTCGATTTTTAATGTGACTTTGTCGCTACTTATTTTCCATTAGTTTGCACTATAACTGGGCAAAAAAAGTTACAAAGTATCACATAGTATTTCAGGATTAGAAAAAAAAAAGGTCTTGGCATGCGAGCGCAGCATCCGACCGAGCCAAGTCTCTCCAGAACAAAACCAAACAAAGAAGTAATCAGGAAGATAAAGGAGAGTACAGACACCACAGCTGAATAGGCGTAAAAATGCATCATAGGCCTAAAATAACATGCAACATAAACTGCAAAAGCCTTTATAGAGCTATTACTTCATAGTTGTAACACCAGATTTAAAGGGTATCACCAAAGGGTACACAGCCATAGAATATATTCACTTTTCTGTGGTTTCAGAAAGAAATGTGTTTTTAGCTTTTTTTAATCTTGTGCACTGAGAATGGGGGTCTGACTCAATGGGGCTTATTTACTAAGGGTCCGCAGATTGCATTTCCGTTGTACTATTCATGTTTTTTTCGGGATTTGCGCCGCTTTGCCAGGTATTTAGAAGGGGATTGTGTTGCAATCGGATTTTGGCGCAGCGGTGCCGGCCTTCATGGGACAGAAATCAGGGGCATGCCGTTGGATGATCCAACTGATTTAGACTGAGCGCAGAAATTACATGCACTGGGAAGAAGATGGTGAACTACGGCGGACCTGAGCGGGGAAGCGACACATGCAGGATCGTAGTGAATCAGGGCACAGTGCATTGTCGTCGGACAATGCACTTTCGGAAACTCCTCCGGATGGGTAAGTAAATGTGCCCCAATGTGTTTGTACCTGCACCTCACTTCCAGATGTCAATCAGTGGGGCTTATTTATTATTTGGTATTTGCGCAGCTTTGACAGGTATTTAACAGAGGTTTGCGCTGGGATTGTGTCGCACGCGATTGGATTTCGGCACAGCTGCAATGGCTTTCATCCGACAGAAATTGGGGGGCGTGCCGTCGGAGGATCCGACGGATTCGGACTGAGCATGGGATTTAACTTTTAAATTGTGTTGCAAGACAATGCACTTACATGCACCAGGAAGAGGAAGGTGAACTCTGTCGGACCTGAGCGGGGAAGCGAGACAAGCAGGATATCAGGTTCACGATCTTAGCGAATCGTGGTGGAGTGCATTATCGTCAGACAATTTAGGTGAAAAGGGGCAGTGCTGGGTAGAGATGTACAGCATAGAAGGAAGAAAATAGTTGTATCATCAGTTTTGTACCCGCCCCCAGGACACCAAAACCTAATTTGCATAGATAAAATATTTTCTCATAAGCCATATATCAGTGGAAAACTATACATTTTTATCTGGAAACACAGTTAATAGATGCCCTCTAAAAATAATGTCCCCTTGCTGCTCCTACATGGTAATAGTAAGGAAAAAGAGACTAATACTTCATTAACTTAAAGGAAATCTACCAGTTATAAAACGTAAAAAACAGATAAACATACTTCCCTGCGCTTCTCTTCATCGAGATCCCAGCTTTCTTCTCTAATCTTGACAAGCCAGGATCACCTAAAAAAGAAACTGGAGCACGGGAGGCAGCTAATTATACATGCCCCTCGTGTGACGTCCCCTCGCTCTCCCATGCTTTCAGCTTGGGAGAGGGAGCTGCGGGGGTGTGCATAATTAGCAGCCCGAAGCAACGGACATCTTGTCCCTGCGCTCCGTGCTGCTTATTATAACCTTCTTTTTTAGGTGATCCTGGCGTGTCAAGATAAGAGAAGAACACAGCCAGGATTGCGGTGAAGAGGAGCGCAGGAAGTATGTTTATCTGTTTTTTACATTTCATAACTGGTAGATTTCCTTTAATGCCACAGAGGCATAGATAAAAGCCCTCAACAAAGTAAAATGGCACCACACATACAATGCACCCTTTTAGTATCCCTTACACTATAGTACAGTATAGTATAGTATAGTATATTACAGTATAGTATAGTATAGTATAAAAGAGGTGTGGAGGGGACAGTGCAGGTGGGTGGAGGGTGTAAGGAAATAAAGTAATTTTTCAGATTAAAGGAGTTTCAACCAGACAAAAGCTGAAAATGTTAGGAATTTGCTCTGGAGATATGTGTAATCATACCTTTGTATTTATATTCCAGGATTGTATCTGGACCAGAGGTTCTGTGGTACACTGGTGCGTGACATCCCTTCACTAGCCACAGCTTGACCCCTCCACCCTGCTCCTAGTCACTGCTGTAGTAGCCTGTTTAAATACTGCAGCATTTCATTAAGGTTAGTGGAGAGATCCACACCAAAGCACCAAGTTCAGCTACAATCCAGGAATATAAATGCATTTAATCAATACACACACTGAGTTATGATCACACTGACCTCCAGGGACAATACCCAAGCTGCCTGTAGCTTTGTATGGTCAAAACTGCAGGCAGATTCCTTCTAGAGAGGTCAGATTGACCCCCATTATCAGAGGGACCCTAATTCCTCTGAAATGTAATGAAAAAGTAACCATCTGAAACTAGAACTCAGCCATTGGTGAGGTTTCCGCTCACAGACGTGTACCCTTTAAGAGTGACAATGGTCTTCTATAAGGCATCAGCTCACAAGACGTCCAATCACCCCGTAATAGAGTGCGATAGACTTATCTGTTATGTATATGGTGCCTAAAATATTGTGCATCGCTCTGTCACCCCCTCCTCCCCTGTGTCCCAATGTGAGCCCCTCCCGCCCTATCAGTGGTGTGAAATATGAGATTTTAAGTCTACAAATGGTGATAAATCTCGATCTAATCGCTGATTGTCTCAATTCTTAGACGGGAGACTGGATTTATAGCAAGTCAAAATAATTAGATGCGGTAATTAATGACTAAAGATGAACTTTGACCCTGCTTAGTAAGTTACACGGTAAAAGAGTGTTCATCAGGTCAGTGTCACCATAAATCGGCATCAAGGGAAAATTCTGCAGCAATTCCAGGAGGTTTGCCATACATGAAAAAGATGTTAGGAAATGGTGGAGAATTATCAACCCCATTGTACTGCTAACTACTGCCATGTCCGGGGCCACAGAGGAATTCATTACTAACTATTGGTATTCCCATAAAATAATTGTGGAGGATCTTCATGGTAGGTATTTATTCAGGTGTCATCATTATTAGTGGTAGCAGGACTATCAAAATGTAGATTCCAGGGTTGTAGCTGGACTTGGTATGTTTCTTCACACTGATAACAGCTCCTCCTCTATGCTCTTAGTAACTTCTGAAGTATTCAAAGTGAAATCTTAGTCAGGGTAGAGGGGAAGGTATGGGGAGCATCTCAATTTTCTTTAAATATTGAAGGACCCGAAGGTGGTTCAAACAGGGCGCTTACTCTTACTTTCTAAAGAAAACCCTCCTCGAGAAGAAGACATTTTATGGTAGTCATTGATATTAGTGTCTAGTTTTCAGGTCTTAATGGGACCTGCTAACTGGATGAACAATTTCACCCAATGACAGGTCCCCATGGCCTGTACTATTTCCTACTCTGCTTTTATAACTAACATTAATGGTTCCTCTTACTTTTAAAAACTGATAAAAGTTTACCTAACCTTCCAACAGCAAGCTGCAATGAGTCATGGGGTAGTGGACCCCAGGTGTCATCATCATCATCATCATCAGGGGCAGCACAGTGGCTCAGTGGTTAGCATTACAGCCTTGCAGCGCTGGGGACCTGGAACCAAGTCCCAGGGTCAACATCTGCAAAGAGTTTGTATGTTCTCTCTGTATTTGCGTGGGTTTCCTCTGGGTCCTCCAGTTTCCTCCCACACTCCAAAACATATGGGTAGGTTGATTAGACTGTGAGCCCCATTGGGGACAGGGACCGATTTGGCAAAGCTCTGTGCAGCGCTGAGTAATATGTGTGCGCTATATAAATAAAGGAATTGTTATTATTGTTATTAAATTATCTTCCTCTCTTTTCCGTTCCCCTCCCTCATACAGACATGAGCTGAGAGAGATTTGATTGGAGCATGGATCAGCTTACAGCTACAGGGGGAGGAAGATCTAGCAGAGCAGGGAGCAGATAATGATGATGATTGCAGCTTTGCACAGTCTCTCCCATGACCTTTGCCGGCAGGTTTATTTTTACATACTTTTAAAAGTGAGTGGACCTGCTAATGTTAATTATACAATCACATTGGGAAACAACGTCCCATGATCAGAGAATGTGATGTCCTATGGCCAAAGCAGGGCCCGAGACGCACTGGAACTACCGTGTGTGCACGGGACTGAAAAAGAGAAGTAGCGGAACATCGGAAGTTGGCGCAGGGTAAGTGCACTATTTGGGTTTTTTGCTACTCCTGCCATGGCCACCATAGGGTTTTCAAAATGTAAGTACTGTTGAATGCTTCCAGCCATGAAAGACCTGCTCATCCACTTTTGTCACGATGGCCGACATGAGCCAAGAGTGGGTGTCCTGTTCATTCACAGTAACTATAGAATCATAGAATTGACTATAAGGAATTCTGAAGTAATTCTTAGAATTTGTCAAACGTTTGGGTTAGGGGAGAAGGATTTGTTTTGTTATATAAGATAATGGTGTTTGTTTTTTTTACGAAAATGGAGCACAAAGGCGAAGTTGCACATTCTGGGAAATTTGGTGAAGTGCTTAGGGAAAAGAATTTTTTATGATTTATTACTTCAGGCTAATACACAAAGTGTAAAACGTAAAATTGTATATAGAGGTGGGAAGTGGATTTAGGTACACATATAGATGGGGAAGAGATTTGGGTTTACCATATATACTCGAGTATAAGCCTAGTTTTTCAGCACAAAAAATGTGCTGAAAAACCCTAACTCGTCTTATACTCGAGTCAAGAAAAAACAAAACAAAAAGTGAACTCACCTTCTGACGCTCCCCGGCATCCATCACGGCACTAACATCAGGTCCTGGTCCATCACAGTCTTCGTGACGTCAGCCGCATCGGCACACACTATGATGTCAGCTTGCGGCTGACGTCATGGTGCCTGCGACGGACCGGGAGGGGCTGGCAGGCTATATACTTGAGGGGGCAGGCTATATACTTGAGGGGGGCAGGCAGGGCATATACTCGTGGGGCAGGCTATATATTTGAGGGGGCAGGCAGCCAGGCTATATATATTTGAGGGGGCAGGCAGGCAGGCTATATACTCGAGGGGGCAGGCCGGCAGGCTATATACTCGAG